>NC_083620.1:6867500-7167500 GCF_963584025.1 Labrus mixtus
ACAGAGGTACTCTCAGGAGTCTCTTTGTGGGCTCTACACCATTCTGAAAAAAGCTTCCACCTGTTGGCATAAAGTGCCCTTGTGGAGGGTGCCCTCGAGTCATTTATGGTCAATTATACTCCCTATTATCAATCCTTATGCAGGTTGCCATGTTAGGGACACTGAAGCTTCAGTGATTGATCAATTGATTGGCAACTACATGTACTTTTTCAGGTTTTGAGAGAAACGGGTTTATATATATGTCTAGAGTTTGCTGAATTGTCTGAATGAAGAGAAATCTTGAATGAAGTTTAATTACAGGTCATCAAAATGACTTATGAACTTACCCTGTTAATTACTGAGAAAAGGACTTTGGATAACTGACTTATTTCAGAATTCTCAGTTGGAGAAAATATTCAAGGTATAATTCTGTGTAGCTCTCCTATTGAATGATCAAAGCACCCTTTTTTATCAAGTTGACTTGAATGCTCTCCAATGGGGTGAAATTCTAAAGGATGCTAATTTACATATTAAGCGAAACTTGAAAGTTTAAAACAAAAATGTTTCACCTAACATGACAGTAGCTAAAATGACATAGCTTGTGATAGTATTCTTGGAGGAATCCCAGCAGAAAGATCTACTGCATTCTGGTCAACCAACTAAATCAGTGGTGGTCCAAGTTGTTTCCAAAAGATCCATTAGCAGATCTATTTTATCCAAATGGCACAATTACATCATCAATTTCATAAACATTTTGCTTGTAAAAATAAAAACTGACTTCTCAAATTGTTAAATTTTCATCAGTTTATTCAGTGAAAAGTGTTGTCTCTGAACTGTCAGATTTAAAGATGTTACCTGAGGTCAATAATTTAAAAGCCTTTCTGAACCAACTATAAAAGAATGCATATATTATAGGGTTCACAGCAGAATTGGAATTTCCCAACCATCCAAGTGTTACAATAAATGTTGGCGGTATTGAGTAACTAATAAAAGGATTGATGATGTTACAAACAAAAAATGGAGTCCAAAAGCACAGAAAGACCCCCATTACAATAGCCAGGGTTTTAGTGGCCTTTGTCTGGCTTGTGTTTGACTTTTTTACTGCGATCACACATCCTGCAATTTGTATGCTGCGAAACTGTGTCTGTGCCACAAGGAAAATCTTAAGGTAAACACAGAGCATTATTATTCCGGGCAAGTAAAAAGAAATCACTGAGGAGACAGTACTAGACACTCCACTCATAAAAAAAACACATCCTCCTTCACATGCAACATGGTTATAGTATAAATCTTCAACACCCAAAATATTTAACTTCAGAAAAATCATTCCAAAGCCTAAAATAACTGAAATACTCCAACAGAGCAGGATCATGATCAACACAACATTAACAGATATTTTACTTCTGTAAAGCAGAGGTTGGCAAACAGCGTAGTATCGGTCAACTGATATGAAGGACAGATTGATAATTGATGCTGTAACCAATGTGTAAACAGAACTCATACAGACATTACAGAAGAAGTCCCCAAAATACCAACAAGACTCAATAGTTCGAATCATACTAGGAAACATGACTATTATCCCTAAAAGCAGGTCAGACATAGCTAGAGACAAAATCAGGTAATTTGTTGGAGTATGGAGCTGCTTAAAATAAGCCACTGAAAAAGTGACCAAAAGGTTTCCACACACTGTTAGAATGATTATGACCCCGAAAATGATGTAGAGGGTAACACGTAGGGGTATGGGATAACTTGACTTCAAACATGAAGTGTTTCTGGACTCAAAGCAGCGTTCTGGCTCCATCTGTTTGAAAGGAGACGAGAATTGAACAAAATAGGAATGGATTTTGTTTAGAAAAAGAGTCATAGGAATACAGTTTGGCTTAAAATCAGTGAATCAAAATCAGGTCTCAACCGTCTATTTCTTTTGGTTCATGATTCTGCGCACAGCTTAGAACTACTGTAAAACATAAGGTTTAATTAGGCCTACCCCATTGCTAATAGACAGTCTGCTCAATTACAAAATCAAACATTTCCAGACATTAATTTATTCTTAAAGAAATAAGAAAGATGAGCATTGGCAAGTTTACATACTGTACAAATACATACATACAAATCCTACACTTACCTTCCACAGTTAGTAGGACAGTGGCCAGCAGAGCACAATCTGCCACATATGAGGTCAGCTTTTTTTGTACCAAATGAGCTCTGCCTCTGTGGCCAGTAAAGTCAGAGGTTAAATAAAAGACCTTCAGAGATGGAGGTTGGACAATCTGTCCCAGCAGACAGAAAAAGAGATACAGCAGGTAGTGAATGTCCCTTCACAATTCAACAATGGATTCTTAGCTGAAAGTTTTAAACTTAACTTTTCAATGTTTGGCTCGGATTTTTACAATGGCCGACAGGAGTCACTTTTCTTGGACTAGTGGCTCAGATGGCCAAAGACAAACTGGACTTGATGTCAGCCCCATGTGTATGTGTTTAACAATCATAAAATGTTGTTTGGATTCTGATTAACAACTATTAACAAGTTGCTGCCCGACCAGTCCAACCTGTCCAGTCAGTCAGTGAAGAGAATTATGGCTTACTTAAGAGATAGTGCAGATTGTCATTTAAAGGGGCAATATGTAACTCTGACACGTAGGGTTTAAAATTGGTACTTAAAACTAAATTTAAAACAGAGGAGAGAGATGCCCCCCCCCTGTCCCCATTGGTTAGTTGTTTCTATTTTAAATATAAATTTATCTTATCCTTGGGTGCATCAGTGACTCACTTCCCTTTGTTTTATATAATGGTCTTGATAAGTGATCATTGCAGGGGCGCTATTAGCCTGGTGGTCAGTTTGTATGTCCTCATGTAGGCCCCATGTACATAGGCTACAGTCCCCAAAATGGGCAGCTTGGGTTCAAATCCAACCTGTGGCTCCCTGGCAGCATGCCATTCCCTACTCTCTCTCTTCCTGATTTCCAACTCTATCCACTGTCTTCTCTGTAATAAAGATATAATTATATAAGTGCCAGGCATTCATATGAACACGGTTTTTGTTGACAGAAAGGTAAAGCACAGAAAATATTTGAAATATATTGAACAATTAAACAGAAACATTTTGCTGGCCACAGCAGTAGAAAGGCATCTGAGCCTCACCAAGTTTATTATGTGGACAAATATTTTCTATTGTTATAATGTTACAATTTTTATTTTTATTGGAGAAGCAGAGTAAGGTTTTCTGGCACAACTTCACCGACTACCAAGCTGCACGGAGAGTGATATACTTGAAAAGGTTAAAATGCTCCAGCAACACTTGTAGTATGAAGATCAATTGAATTAACTCTCTTAGACCGATGCTGCTTGTGGCCTTCATCAGGGTTCTCCTCAGAAGGCCGTAAGTTGAAAGATGTCGGTCTAATAGAGTTAATACAATTGACCTCCATAGTTTTTTATTCAGCAGACTGTAAGATAAATTCACAACTCTTTAACAGATTGAACATGTATTCTTGGTTGGGCTAGACATTTTCATTCCTTCCTCAAAGGTCCCGCGGAAAACTAAACAAGGAAGTGTCAAAGCATACCACGTGATGCGTCTGAACAAATCACGTTATCAGATACCAACACAAGCCAATGAAATTACGTTCTTAGTGTTAAACCCCCCTTTGAACTTTCACTTTTCGTTGCTGGTAGAAAGGAAGTGTCCTTATTTGGGTTACATAGCGTTGTGCAGGAGAGAGAGCTTTGCAGAGATATCAGTCATGACAGGCATTACGCCGCGATCAGACAAAGATTTGTTAAAATATACACATAAATGTATAATTTGGATATTTGCTTTATGGTAGTTTGAAATATTCAGAGAGTGAACTAGCCCAAAATCTCAAAAATTGACCAATGCATAAAAATGTTTTATTTTTGCCTGCTGTGTCTCACCTTAGGATGACTATGAGTTATTATTATTCACTCATAAGGTTTTAGATAGGGTTATGATTTTTCATGGAATATTAGGATCCATGTTAATGTGGTTACGTGAATTATACATTGTCAATACAAACGTTTGATCCAAAGCTTCCACTGTTCACTATGTTTCTCCAAAACATTTGAAGAAGTCACACAAGCTGCACAAAGAAAAGGCCAAGAGTTGCTTTACAATGACACATCATGCTATTTCTTATTGTCTGCAAACTTTTGTTGAGTGTTCTGGAAACAGTTTGTTATGATCAAAAGTTGTAGTGTGTGTCTGATGTAATAATCAGCATGCCATAAACATCAATAAGAGGTGTGAACAATGGTGTGGTAGGGACTCAGGCAGTCAGCCTCCTCTCCTCACTTCTCACACCTCCAAGTACAGGGAGCTCATTACCGCTGGCTGTACACTAGTGCACCGTCAACCAGGGAACTCGTTATTTTCACAAGCGATGACTCTACCTGTGTTCTTTTATGGAAAAACATATTTGTGCCAGGTCAATAGATCCAAAAATACAATCGGAAACACTTGGAAAAAGTTTCACTTGGACTAAAGGATGACAAAATTAGATTTTGATGATCAAAGATTATATGGTGAATCATGATAAAGGGGTTATGACATACATACATATCCAAACAGTTTTCCATACCTCTATTAAAACAAACGTTTTACTACATTAGGCAACATCCCCATAAATTCCACATGTTGTGTTATCACTCTCCAGAGTGTCCAGAGTTGATACACATACATCCTCAGTTTCTTTCCTTTTCAGTGACCATCTTCATCATATATCTTTTCTGAAAGTGTGTGATAACTGCTATTGAGGGATCAATACAATAAATGTTTATATCTATATCTGCCTCTTCTAATTGAACATAGATCTAAGAAAGATATCGGCCGATAAATCGGTATCAGATTTTTTTCAGTCAATCAATCAATCAATCAATCATTATTTGTAAAGCGCCAATTCATGAGAAGTGCTATCCTGAGGTGCTTTACAAAAGAGCATATGGGATAATATGCAGGAAGGATTTCTCCTATGTATTCCTTACGTTCCTGTTGTCCACACTTCCTTGCTGCTGAGGTGGAGGTCGGAGCAGGCTGTGCATGAATGAGGACGGTTGTTGTTGGGACAACACAGTCCAATGGTTTTGGCTGGGCGTCGGGTGGTTGGGACGTCACAGACCGATGGTGGAGGCTAGGCATCGGGCGGTGGTTGATGGTGGCCAGCATAACATCTTTATGAATTAATAGACAAATTTGGAGGAAATGTCAACAATTCATAGCGCTCAGACATGTGACTGGCTTTTTAAATTTTTTAAATTTATCCTTTATTTTAGCAGGGAGGATCCACTGAGACCGAAGTCTCTTTTCCAGGGGTGCCCTGCAGCAATACAAAAATAGAAACCGCACAAATATAAACATATTAACAGTTAACAATAATAGCATCTAGACACTGAAACACATATTCACACATGTAAACCATGTCCATTTAAATGAATTCACATTGTGAAACAGTTGCAATTTCTTTCCTGAGGTAGTTTGGACACGAGGTCTTTAAAAAAGCTGTTTGAAACAAGAGAGGGCAACTTAGCTATCCTCTGAAGGTCATTCCACATAACTGGTGCAGCAACACTAAAGGCAGTCTTTCCCCATTCAGTTCTAAACCTCAGTGTTTTCAAAGTTATCCAGTTTTGAGATCTTGTCGAATGGCTCGATATGTTTATAGACAGGAGAGTAGTAAGGTAAGAAGGGAGTTTACCTATGAGTGCCTTGTAAATACACAAAATACTGTGCTGCTTTCTCCGTTGACCCAACGAGGACCAGCCTACAGAACGATAAAGGTCATAATGATGAGTTTGAAATCTGTCACCTGTGATAAAGCAAAAAAAAGCACTGTGGTATAAGGCATCTAAAGGCTTCAAGACAGAAGCAGATGCGTACATGTAGAGTGTGTCTCCATATTCCAAAACGGGCAGTATTGTAGCCTGGACAATCTTTTTTCTATTATGCACTGTTAGGCAGGATTTGTTCCTATACAGAAAACCGAGTTGCGGTTTTATTTTTCCAGATAAACAAGAAATGTGAGACCTACACGACAAATCATGATCTAACCAGATACCTAAATATTTAAACTGTTGAATACACTCAATGTTGACATTGTCTACTGTTGACAATGTGGCATTAATGGGTTCAACGGTCTGGAGAAGATCATATATTTTGTTTTTTCGGGGTTCAGTTTCAGAGTTTGCTGGAAAGAGTTAAAATCGGTCTGTAGCAATGAAAGGGCTTGATTATTGGAGGGCGCAATGGCATATAATATTGCATCGTCAGCATACAGGTGAATTTTACAGTTTTCAATATTTTCTGCAATGCTATTTATATACATTGTAAACAGAATTGGTCCAAGGATAGAGTCCTGAGGTACTTCTTTGTTGACCTCCATGAAGGGGGACTTTACATTATCCACAACTATTGCTTGGGTTCGAGTAGTTGTGGAACCAGTTCAATCAAATCCAAAAGATGACAGTCTACTTAACAAAATAGGGTGGTCGACTGTATCAAATGCCTTGGACAAGTCAATGAAGAGGGCTGCACATTTTTGACCATTATTAAGTGAGTTAATTATATCATTTATTACAAGGGTTGCTGCCGATATTGTACCATGGCCCAGTCGGAATCCTGATTGATAGGGAGTAAGAATGTTATTTTCATTTATGAAATCACGCAGTTGCTGATTTACCAGTGATTCAAAGACCTTCGCCAAGCAAGAAAGTTTAGAGATGGGACGGTAGTTGTTAAAATCACTTGGATCCCCCCCTTTGAATAGTGGTAAGACATGTGCTGCTTTCCAAATTTTGGGAATCATCCCAGTTGAAAGGGATAAATTAAAAATATATGTTAATGGTTTCACAATAAACGAGGTGGGTAGTCTAATGATAAGCGGTTCAAGTTGATCCTCCATGGATTTTTTTGTATTTATAGTAAGTAATGAGGTTAGTACCTCTTCCTCTGTAAAGAGGCCTTAAGCAGTCATCTTGAGGCTGTTCATTGAGACATCCAGCCATATTTGCATCCACAAAATAATTTCCTACATCAATGAAATTCTGATTAAAGTTATGAGCCATTGCTTGATGGTCAGAAACAAGTCCATTTTTAGTGACAATGTACTGAGGAAGGGATGAAACTGAGTTGGATTTCAGCAAGTTTACTGTTTTCCAAAATTGTGAGGGGTTGTTTCATTGTTAGTTAGTGAGGTGATGAAGTAATTTGATTTCGCTTTCTTTATTAACCCAGAGCATTTGTTTCTGAGCTTTCGAAAAAGCTGCCAGTCACTCACTGAGTTAGTCTCTCTGGCTCATTGCCATGCTTTGTCTCTGTTGTATAGCAAATTTGATAACCCATTTGAAAACCAGGGGTTTGATCTATTTTTTACCCTTAGTCTCTTAATGGGGGCATGCTTATTTAAAATAGAATTAAAGGTCTCACAAAAGGAGGCCTGGAGGGAAAAAAAGAGCTCAAGAAAGTAGCGGCCACAAAGAACACTGTTCACCATCTCTTCAACACGACACACGTTTACATCTCCTGACAACCGCTGACCAAGAAAGAAAGATACAGTCAGGGTCGTGTTATAGTTAGCAGTGTCCCGTGGGGGAAAATAATTATTTCCCCCAGCTACCAATAATGCAAACTCGCAGATTTCTGATAAATACGCTAACAAGCTGTAATGTATTTTTTTTTAACGGCTCCATTTAATTTTGAAAACGAAAAAAGTTATCCATAGTTAGGTGCGTAGCTGACATGATAGACAGGTGGGCACGATGTAACGGTTCTTCAAGAGGCTTAAAACCCACCTCAGCTCCAGCTCTCAGTCTGTTGTTAGGTTGATTGAAAGTTAGGTTGAGACAGGATTTCCAGCATGACTGCGGCTGACGATGAGCCTACAGAGCCCCCTGCAGGAACAGATGGCTGACATCACTCAGGCTTCATCCATTAATGTTTACAGTCTATGGGGCTAGATGCTAAATGTCACACAGTCACTTACAGCCTGCTGTGTTATATCAACATGCACGAGAACTAAAGTAAATGGTTCCGATAAAAAGAAAAATAAGAGACACATTAATGAGGGCACTAAACATAATGATGTATAAAATCAAACAAACAAAAAACAGTCAATAATAAACAGTCTAAAAGAGGACAAAGACAAAGGTTGCACAAAACGACTCTTAACTCTCTAAAATAGGATACAAATATGCAACCAACCAAATAGACATAGGACAGGATCAAGACCATGACGGAAAGACTTTTGGCATCCCTGAAATGGCTTAAATTGCCTGAGCTTAAAAATGACGACATGAAAGGGATATTTATCTGAGCTAAAAGATGCCATGACATAGACCTTACGAACAAGACAAACCAATAAATTAAAATTGAGCATCCAACTGTTATATTCCGGAAGTCCACCATTTCCTGTTCATGTGATTTGTCTTCACTTTCTGTTTTATTTTTGTATCCTGGTACTTTTTCCACAATTTCCCAGTTTGGGATCAATAAAGTAATTATATTCTATTCTATTGTATCATATCTAGTCTTACTTCCTGCCATTTTTTCAGTTTCCTGCCTTTTGTCCCAACGCCCCATCTGCAATTAGTCTGACCTTATACTGTATATATCCTTGTGTTTCCACCAGCCTTCTGCCATATTTTCATGGTCTCCTTTGTGTGCTCATGCTTTCCAGACTTGTTTGCTTATCCGCTTTGAACTTTGTTTGGATTTTTTGATTGGTGGATGTGACCTCGTTGAATTTTTTCTCTGTGTAAGGCCTACGAACATTTAAGTTACTGTAATCACTTCTTCTTACTAACTGGTGTTTGTGTCCCGGCCTATCCTTTTGTATTTGAGTTTGGTATTGAATTGTTACACCGACACCTTAATTAGCCAAATACAGCAAAATATGCAGGGAAAAGCACAAATACCCACACGCCCATGGCTGGTCTGTGCACTATGTTGGACCGGTTCTATGTAGACCACCAGACCATGTTTGGTTATATATTTTTTCACCTCCCCCCTTTCCTAAACCTAAACTTCTCCCTCTCCCTCCCTGACGTCAAGGGGACCCGTCAGGTCGACTCAGCCCATATTTCCCAAACACAACCTCAGACTGTGAGTTAAAGCTGAAATCCATCCACTCCCTGAGAATGCCCTTGACCATCTGGGGCTTGTGCGGGATGGGACATCTGCCTACCCCTTGTCACCCCCTTCTAACCACCACACACAAACTGCACAGAGCACACACAGACATATATGTTGCTCTACCATATCATCCTCTCCATCTCCAGACTCTCCACACCACCAGCAGAGGGAGCCAGAGCTGCTTGCTGCAGAGCCATTTGAGACAACCATAAGAACTGAGGTGGATAAAATCTTGATGCTGATGAAGGGAGAAATGAAAGAAAAGCTCCTACTCCACCAGGACCTCTGTGGCAGAACATAGAAACCACACACACATATACATTTGGGGAAAATCACTGGTTACTGGAGGTTGACGACACGAATCATCGGTGACTCTAACCTCTCCAGTATCCCTTCACTCACAGACCAGCTCCTACAGGTAGACAATTATACCTGAGCTAGTTTTTAAACAATGAGGAGAAGTTTCTCTCAGCTTTTCAGAAAAAGGCAATAGTCTAATTCATAGAAAGTTACAACATGCCCAAAACAGAGCCACATGTTTTTTTTTTTTATCTATAGAATACCTCTGAACTGTCTTTAGTTGTTGTTGGGAAGAACATGCAAACTCCAAACTGAAAGGCTGATGTCCCACCAAGGGTTCAAACCAGGACCCTTCTTCTTGCTGTGAGGCTACAGTGCATCCCCGGTTTTAATCCTGTTGAATCATTTTACTGACATTCATCAAGGGTGATATTTGTAGTTCCTGAATTATCAGTCATCAGCAGGTAAGTCGATTATCATTCACCGTTTGTCATCTTTTCATTAGATCAGTTTAAAGTTCACCACCCTCCAACAGTCATCTGTAAATGTGATGTGATTGATTGCCGTTTAATCACTGCGTCTCTTTTCGCCTGAACCCGAACAACACCAAAAAGACATCCAGTCACAGTTGGAATTTGGTTACTTAGCAGCATACATAAAATATTTTTCTCGGTTTGTGTCGCCATTTTAATGTCTTGTTTTTGGTATCTACATCTCCCGACCCAAATCTGCCTCTTCTTGTTGTTTTTACTGAGTCTGGCTGTGAGCCATTTTTGACTAATCATTAAGAGTCAGTCAGTGCGATTGGGCTCTGTGGGAGGACTACAGTACGACACAAGTCTGTGGACCATGTAATGAAGAAATGTACACAAGTCAAACACAAAGTGAAAAGTAGAGGTACAGGAACCTTTATGTTACCTGTCAGTGGTCTCTTTATTGATGTAATCTGTTGGTGTGGACTGAGTGTTCAAATGTGGAAGATTTATTTGTGGATAACATGAAGTCTGTTTATTCATTGATTTAATCAGTGCGTATTTCTTCCGCCTCTTTATTAATGCCTCCTCAGGGTTCTGTCTGGTTGCAGGCGTTTAAAGCTGCTCCATAAGCATTTTCACTTGCAATTCATGAGGGAGGGCAAAGTGTCTGGACCGCTGCTGCTGTAGCCAATATAGAGAACTACTGACTGGGATTGTGCAAGTTTGCTGCCACATAATTTACAGCTTTAATAAGAGTCAGTAGTAATGAGTAAGAAGTGCTGAGCAGACAAACGTGGCCCATTAGATGGTGAAGAAATACTGAACTAAAAATACACTTCACCAAGAAGAGCAAAAAACAATAACCCTATTCAGACTGCTGTTTCAAGCCACGATATCTAACCCTGTGGATAGATGTGGAAGTCCTGCTTCGGCAATGCTGAAACGCAATGTGAATTCACAGACCTGGACACAATGTATAACGTCATCGCAGCATCAATATGAATCTATAAAGACGTGATGACGGCTGAGCTGAATTGTGGCACTTTGGCGGAAAAAAAGCAGTGTGAAAAGGGCTAATGATGGAGAGATAAAGGGGAACATATTGAGTCAGTAAGTAAACAGACACAACAAATGGGCCATGTGAGAACAATCGGTCGGCCAGGGTCTAAGGGAAATGGAAACAGCAACAGTATGATGATGTTCTGTCTCAGTGATACACAGAGTCAACAGCTGCTTGACTTGTTAAAGGCCTCTTAACAGGCTGACTGCCTCCCCAAAGAAATCTAACTTGTATGCACAAAACGGCACACAGAGAGGGACACAGACACAGATTTACATTTACACACATTATAATCAGAATAGTTCACATTATTGATCAGACTGGCAGCAGACAGGAGGAAACTGTTCCTGTGGCGTGAGGTTTTGGTCCTGATAGACCGCAGCCTCTTACCAGAGGGTAGGGCCTTGAACAGTCCATGTCTGGGGTGAGAGGTATCTGCCACAGTTTAACCTGCACGCCTCAGGGTCTTGGAGGTGTACAGGTCGTGGTTACAGCTAATCACCCCCTCTGCATACATACTGCACTTATCAAAAGATGGGCTGTAAAATCATGCAGTTTGTCAAGTGTCCCCTTGAGGCTGGCACACAAACACAAACAGGACCTGTGAACATGCATTAATGGAGAGATGTCATATGTGGCCTCTTGTGAGGATCTGATATTTCATATGAATGTAAAGTCTCTTTCTCTGACGTAGATTGCTGACATTTTAACATTGTCTCTGGAAAGCAGCAGTGTCTTCATGCAGTGCTCTAATAAAATATGGATGCATGGTATGCGTCCCCTGTCTTGTTCAGCCTCCTACACAGCCCCTCAAACCCTCCATTATTAATATCAATGTTGAAAAATCTCCCACTCTGTGAGATCATGTCTCTTCCATATGCCAGCTCTTTCTGCTCTCAGCCATGTGAGACTGATCTGTTTTTCTGCTAAACCTCATTCAACCTCTGACATTTTACCATTTTCTCTGAAGATGACATCTTCAATAGAAAACTATGAAATCTACATGTTTCCAGCATTTTCATACATTTCAAATATGTCATCTCAACATTTCAAGGATGCCTTTATAGTTATTGGTATGACATTTTTTAAACATATAGAGGGGGAGGCTGTGACTCAGTTGGTAGAGTCGTCGCCTCTCGACCAGTAGGTCGAGGGATCGATCCCCAGCTGAGCAACATGTCCGATGTGTCCTTGGGCAAGACACTTAACCCTGCATTGCTCCCGCTGCTTCGGGGGCGGAGTATGAATGGATTACTGTTGTACTTAATCTCTGATGAATGTCGCTTTGGATAAAATTGTCTGCTAAGGGAATTGTAACATTGTAACATAGAGAAATAATTTTGAACTACTGTATGTTAGCAGATTTGAGAAGAAATAGCATCTCAACTAACATTGCATAATATCTTGGTTTGTTTTTCTACTCAGGAGAAATCAAAACATGTTGTCACCCACCGTTCAGTGAAGAACTGAATGGGTACTTTTCTGCTTCCTCCCCTGATTCTGAATCAGATAGCTGAAACGGGTACTGCTCGACTTTGTGATGTCTGTGGAGGGAGGGAGATGTCAATCAAATGAGGGAGATGTCAATCAAATGAAGGAGATGTCAATCAAGTGAGGGAGATGCCAATCAAATGAGGGAGATGTCAATCAAATGAGGGAGATGTCAATCAAGTGAGGGAGATGTCAATCAAATGAGGGAGATGTCAATCAAATGAGGGAGATGTCAATCAAACGACTATGTAACAAAATGTCAAAAACAACTTAATTACCTTTTTTATCTATCAGCCTTTGGTCCAGGATCAAGTTTCAACCAGGTTTTATTTTAGAAATAACACTTTGATTCCCTCAAATTTGTGTATCAGATTATATTCAACTACACATCTCTACATTTGTACTAAATGAGGTTTGTTGGACAGAGCCTTGAAAAGCATTAAAGTAACATTTTCTCTCATAAGGTAACCCCAGAAGATTCAGGAGGAGCTCTTTATGTTCCTATGTCAGATTTCCATACCCATCAGGAGCTCTAGGATGCAACATGGAACTCTTTTTCAGCTCTTTGTAACTTTTTCGACTTCAAAAAAGTTGCTAATTGAAATCCTGCAGCAGATGGCAGGAGTGATTTTGTTCAAGCAGGGAGCAAAAAATCGCTGCCACTGTGCTCACATTCACTTCTCAGGCAGCACTTACACTCTGCATTCACATTCAGAGGCTTTCATCAGGATATCATTTACAACCCTGATGGTGGAAGTTTCAGCACTGACTTCATCTTTCACCAGTCAGGTCAGGCAGTCAGACAGGATAATATGCACACAGCTGGACAGTTTGACCCAGACAACCTCAGGACTGCTAAAGTGTCTATTCATACCAAACAATTGACACCAGAACAGATAATACCGAAAGTCAGATGCTGTGAAGTGTCTGGGTTAGTGCTGCCCTCCTGAAAGCAGACTGCTGCTTTTACATTTCTTTGAAACCAGACAGATGTGCAGAAATAGCTCATATAGATCCTCTAACCACACCAAAACCATTGCTCTGTTTTATTCAATAAATGGATTGGAGATTAAAGAGGAAAAGAAAGAATCTTACTGCTGAGACAACAAAGGATTCTGAAGGATCAGCGACTCTCTACTGTCATTGATTGTAGTCAATGGACTGGAAGAGGCTGCCACCACACAGAGGCTGTCTACAAGAAGGGTCAGAGCAGACTACTTCTTGAGGAAGCTTAGGTCTTTTAATGTGTGCAGCAAAATGTTATCCATGTTTTATCAGACTGTTGTGGCAAGTGCCATTTTCTTTGCAGCCATCTGTTGGGGCAGCAGCATCAGGGCTTGTGACTCTAAAAGCTTAACAAGCTGATTAGGAGGGCTGGCTCTGTGCTGGGGACTGCTGTGGAGCCCCTGGAGGTGGTGATGGGGAGAAGGATGATACAGAAACTGTTGAACATTATGGACAATAACATGCATCCCTTACACAATCTCGTGTGTACACAAAAGAGTGTTTTTAGTGGGAGGCTACGGCAGCTAAGCTGCAAAAAGGTCAGATTTAAAAATACTTTTTTACCCACTGCAATTGCACTTCATAACGACTCCCCTTTAAGTAAGGACAGAAGACATTTAAACTTTTAAACTTTAGCCTGAGTTGCATATATCATATATCAAACTGTATTGTGGGCTCATGTTTTTTTTGTATGGGTGGGATATGTATGTATATATGTGTTGTGTTGTGTGTTTCTTGCCCTCTGTGTCAGTTCATTGTCGTATGTCGAATGTTAGTTGTAGGTCTATGTTGGTCGTCAGTTTACTAGTGTCTCCTTGTGTTTCCTCGCGGCTCCTTGTTTTCTCCTGTTGGATTTTGTTAGTAAGTTTTGTTGTGGACTTTTGATCTTTATTTAAAATAAATGCACTTGGGTCCAGTTCCTTGTTGTTTACCTGAACGTAACAGAATGAACTGACCAGCAATGGACCCAGCAGATTTTTTTAATTGTTTCAACAAGCCTTCTCCCTGGGAGGGGACTCGCCTTGCCTTTTTCTCTGGCACTCGAGGTAGGAGGAGACGCAGTCAGGGTCTTCGATGCCAGGCCTCAACCCAGCCCAAGCATCAGACCAGGCCTCAGCCCAGGCATCAACCCGGGTCTCAACCCAGGCCTCAACTCCAGCCTCAACTCTAGCCTCAGCTTCTCTGTGTTCCTGTTCCTGTTCCAGCAGAGTGCCGTCTGCCACCAGTTACGGCAGGGCGCTGTCTGCTCCCTATTCCAGTTCCGGCAGGGCGCTGTCTGCTCCCTATTCCTGTTCCAGCAGAGCGCTGTCTGCCACCAGTTCCGGCAGAGCACCGTCTGCCCCCTTTTCCAGCCGAGCGCCGTCTGCCCCCTGTTCCGGCAGAGTGCCGTCTGACTCCCCTGTCTCTGTGGGAGGCCCTGCCCACTCCTATGACTTCTGTGTCTCTGTGGGAGTTTCTGCCCACTCCTGTTTCCTGGTTGGAGGACCTGCCCACTCTTGTGTCTCCTTGGGAGGCCCCTCCCACTCCCGTGTCTCTGTGGGAGGCCATGCCAACTCCTGTTACCTCGTTGGAGGTCCTGCCCATTCCTGCGCCCTCGTCAGAGGCCCTGCTGACTCTGCCCACCCCTGTGTTTCCGTGGGAGGCCTGGCCTCTCACTGGTCCCGTGTGTTCATCTGGTCGGCCTCACGGCCGCCCCCCTGATCTCCTCTCTAAGTTTGGTTGGCCTTCCGGCCGCCCACCCGAACTGCTCGGCCTCCTGGCCGTCCACCTGACGGTCCACACGGTTCCCTTGTGTGTTTCCTAGTTTAGTCTTCAGTGTTTCCTGTGTTATTTTGTAATTTCAAATCCTTGTGTCCCTCTCTGTTCTGGTGTGTCTTGATATTTAACAGTGTCTTCAGTGTTTCATGTATTTGTCATAGTTGTCCTCAGTGTTTCTTGTCCTGCCTGTGTGTTTTCCTCCAGTGTTGATTGCCCTCATTGTCTTCACCTGTTTCATTTGTCTCACCAAATGTAATCAGACACTCAAGGATTTTCTTAGTAAGTTTTGTTGTGGACTTTTGAACTTTATTCAAAATAAATCTTTTTTTTTTAGCTTCTGCACTTGGGTCCAGTTCCTTGTTTTTTACCTGAATGTACCAAAAATAATTATTAACTAATGGTTAATTATCTATTTACCCTTAATAGATGATGGTTATTATAAAGTGTTACCTTAAGTTTAATTACAGGTCATCAAAATGACTCATCAGCTTACCCTGTTGATTACTGAGGGTAGGACTTACTTTAGCTTTAAGTTATTTCAGAAATCTCAGTTGGAGAAAATATTCAAGATATGGTTCTGTTGTGACAGTTTCAACATTTCCTGTTTCTCAGAGAAAATCAGTTAAAGGTTGAGGATGACACATTCTCCACTAATAGGTTTGTAGCTCTCCAAATATAAGGACCAAATCACCCTTTTTTTCCTAACTTGAACTGAATGATACCCAATGTGGTGAATTTCAGTAAGAGGATTATTCACAAATTAAGAAAACTTGAAAGCTTAGGACACAATTATTTTAGCAATGTTGAAAAATCAAATCTATGTTTCACCTAAAATGACAATAGCTAAAATGACAGAGCTTCTGTTCATATTCTTGGAGGAATCCCAGCAGAAAGATCCACTGCATTCTGGTCAACCAACTAAATCAGTGGTGGTCCGAGTTGTTTCCAAAAGATCCATTAGCAGATCTATTTGATTCAAACGGCACATTTACAACATTTTCATAAACATTTTGCTTGTAAAAATAAAAACCAACTTCCCAAAACTTTAAATTTTCATCAGTTTATTCAGTGAAAAGTGTTGTCTCTGAAATGTCAGATTTAAAGATGTTACCTGATGTTAATAATTTAAAAGCCTTTCTGAACCAACTATAAAAGAATGCATATATTATAGGGTTCACAGTAGAATTCAAGTATCCCAACCATGCAAGTGTTACAATAAATGTTGGCGATGTTGAGTAACTAATAAAAGGATTGATGATGATACAAACGAAAAATGGAGTCCAAAAGCACAGAAAGCCCCCATTACAATAGCCAGGGTTTTAGTGGCCTTTGTCTGGCCTGTGTTTGACTTTTTTACTGAGTTCACACATCCTGCATTTTGTATTCTGCGAAACTGTGTCTGTGCCACAAGGAAAATCTTAAGGTAAACACAAAGCATTATTCCGGGCAAGTAAAAAGAAATCACTGTGGAGACAGTACTAGACATTTTACTCTGAAACATAACACATCCTCCTTCACATGCAACATGGTTATAATAAAACTCTTCAACACCCAAAATATTTAACTGCAGAAAAATCATTCCAAAACCTAAAATAAATGAAATACTCCAACAGAGCAGGGTCATGATCAACACAACATTAACAGATATTTTACTTCTGTAAAGCAGAGGTTGGCAAACAGCGTAGTATCGGTCAACTGATATGAAGGAAAGATTGAGAATTGATGCTGTAAGCAATGTGTAAACAGAACTCATACAGACATTACAGAAGAAGTCCCCAAAATACCAACAAGACTCAATAGTTCGAATCATACTAGGAAACATGACTATTATCCCTAAAAGCAGGTCAGACACAGCGAGAGAGAAAATCAGGTAATTTGTTGGAGTATGGAGCTGCTTAAAATAAGCCACTGAGAAAGTGACCAAAAGGTTTCCACACACTGTTAGGATGATTATGACCCCGAAAATTATGTAGAGGGTAACACGTAGGGGTCTGGGATAACTTGACTTCAAACATGAAGTGTTTCTGGATTCAAAGCAGCGTTCTGGCTCCATCTGTTTGAAAGGAGACGAGAACTGAACAAAAATAGAAATGGATTCAAATGCAAGTGATATTGCTTTCTAAACAATAGATGTATCTTTATTATTAAAATCAATACACAAGCTCCATTGCATTGTGCTTTTGTGACACACAGAAATGTGTGTTCACATTATATGATTTATTTTTGTGTATTGTGTATATTTCAATATGTAAATGTCTAATTGGGAGCATTAGTTCTGTTATTTTGTGTAAAATGTAATTTGGAGTGTGGTTCCGGTTTGTGCCACGGGGAGGTGTTCAATCATATTAAAATGTCTCATACATGATACGGGACCCGCCCTGAACACATCTATGATTGATAGTTTGTGATTAGTCACAGCGCCACCTGTTGACAACAGGAAGTTACTGCTTCCCAATTAGCATTAGCCATTGCTACACGGTAGCTAATTTTCCCCTCAAAATTGGTGTGGACCATGCTAACACCTTGGCCATACAACACTTTCAAGCTCAAACGCCTACGTCCAACGCTGTCGCCATACGGACGCGTCGCTCGCCATCAAACAGGAAGTCGTTTTTTCATGGGCTTAACATAGTCGTACTGTCCCGAAACTTCATACATATAATCCTGGTTTAAAGTCAAACATATTATACCGTTTAAGTGAGTGGGCGTGGCTTAATGGCTCAGTGGCGCCCCCTACAATATTTCAAACATTCAGCCCCCGCAGCACGTTGAACGTACAATTCTGAATTTTACTATGCATTTCCAACATGACAAAACCTACAACTCTACAACCCATGCCCAAAACTCAACAGGAAGTCCACAAATCACATCGCCATCAAACAGGAAGTGATTGTAACTCTTATATACTTTGTCTGATCTTCTTGAAATTACATAGGTATGATCAGGGTTGGCCTCTGAACACAGTGACACAAAACAATAATAAAGTTTAACCATAGCGCCCCCTAAAGCAAGGACTAAGTGCTACATCATACATACTTTCTCGGATCTGCTTAAAATTTCCCAGGTATGATCAGGGTTGGCCTCTGAACACATTAACATAACAATCATTTACTTTAACCATAGCACCCCCTACTGCAAGGAGTAAGTACTACATCTTGTATACTTTGTCTGATCTTTTTGAAATTTCTCAGGTATGATCAGGGTTGGCCTCTGAACACATTGACATAACAATAATAAAGTTTAACCATAGCGCCCCCTACTACAAGGACTAAGTACTACATCCTATATACTTTGTCTGATCCGCTTCAAATTTTACATGTATGATCAAGGTTGGCCTCTGAACTCATGGACATAACATTATTCAACTTTAACCATAGCGCCCCCTACTGCAAGGACTAAGTAATACATCATATATACTTTGTCTAATCTGATTGAAATTTCACATGTATGATCAGGGTTGGCCTCTGAACACATAGACATAACAATAGTCAACTTTAACCATAGATAGATAGATAGATAGATATACATTATTGTCTGTCCCAACAGAGACAAAAATTCTCCTTTGACAAGGCTCGAACAATAAACACAACTTACATTAAAAACAGAAAGTGTAGTACATTAAAAGAGGACTTAAAAACAACAGTTTCTAAAAAGGGGGGGGGTCTATTTGATTTTGTTCAGAATGATTTTTGCAGAGGGAATGAAGGATTTCCGGGCCAGAGGAACTTTGTAGTGTCTGACTGATGGCAGTAACTGGAAGGATAGCACCTCCTACTGCAAGGACTAAGTACTACACAATGCTCAATTTGCTCCAAATGTCACAGGTATCATGACAGTGCCAGCCTGAACTGCTCTACGTAAACATTTTCAGTGATCTTCATTACGCTGCCTATTTAAACATGCCAGTATTACCACTTTTTCACAAATCGAACTGCACGGCCTGCTGCTTAGCCACGTTCCGCAGCTGCTGCACTTCCATGGTCGCGACACAACCCGACATGCACCGGGGTGCGAGGGCCCTTCATCACCGCTTGTGGTTTTAATTGCTCTTTATAATCCAATTTTCTGAGCAGTTCTGTTTACATCTGAATTGAATTAAATTAATTTAAAGCTTTCATTGTTATTGTTAAACAGGGTCCCACCTTACCTGAAGACTCTTCAACTATTCCAAAATGCTGCAGCTCGTGTACTGACTTGAACTAGGAATAGGGACATATTGGCTTATCTGCACTGGCTCCCTATAAAATCTTGAATATCAATATTCTCAGTTACAAAGCTTTTAATGGTCAGGCGCCATCTTATCTTAAAGAGCTAATAGTGCTGTATTACCCTTCGAGAATATTACGCTCCCAGAATGCAGTCCAGCTCGTGGTACTTACAGTCTCTAAATGTACTATGGGAGGTAGAGTCTTAATTTATCAAGACCCTCTCCTTTGGAATCTTCTACCAGTCAGGGTCTTGGCGGCAGACACACTCTGTATTTTAAAAAATAGACTTAAAACATTCCTTTTTGATAAAGCTTATAGTTAGGGCTGGTGCAGGTATAGACCAGCTCCTAGTTATGCTGCTATAGGCTTAGACTACCGAGGGAACTGTCTCCCTCTCTCTCTCTGTGCATTCACATCATATTACTGGAGGTTGCTATCTATAAATCATATTTAATAAGCACATATTTTCCTGTGAGCTTCTGAGCTCTCAGGTCCTTTAGGTACCTCTGAATTGTTGGTGAGCACGGCCTGCTGCTATAGACCCCTCCCCCTTCCTTGCCAGCAGCCCAGGAGGCCTTGTCTTAGCAGCAGAAGCAAGGCTGTCAAGTAGACGGAGCTCCCCAAATGTTCAGCAAGGTGATCTGGCAGTACAACCACACAACGTCCCTGATTCCCAGCTACCACCATCGGACTGTGTCCTCCCATTACCACCACCTCGTCCAGGGTTAGGGTTAGACTCAAGCTTTATGAATACATACCCGTCTCTGATTTAAACAAAATACTTTTATTTTACCTTTGAACAGCTTCTTCTTTTTTTTCTTTTTTTCTAGCTGTATGGATGCAGCTTATTTTAATGCTGCAGATAAAGTCCTGATTATGAAGGAGGGTTAAATGTCTATCTGATCTTTGGCTTAAAAATCAGGTCTACAAATGTCAGGGATTGGTGATCCATGCTCTTTTGTTCATGCATTAAATGTACACATGGAGGCAAGCTGCAGAACATTCGGCACATATGGGGGACACACTAGAACAAGATGTGGATCAGTTTTCAACCCTTTCTTCTTTCAATTTAGTTTTTTGGACCACTTCATGACCCCTTCCCAACCCTTTATTATTCATGTTCATGGTATTAACTGTTTTCAAACTAATGTTTAGTGTGGAGAATGATTGCACACTTCAGTGTAGGATAGCATGTGATACGTTTTTGAAAATTAAAGAAACCATTCTGAGTTATCTTTTTTTTATGACCCAGTTCGTTACTGAGATCATTGCTAAAAACAACTCATTAAAACATTTAAAGTTATTATGACTGATACCATCTCCAGAATAGTGCAAAAATCAGCATACATTGAAATTCTGCATAAATTAATGTGCCTATTTAAGACACCATTAACATTTGGTCAAAGATGTTATAACAATTTAATTAACTGGATGTACACAGGCCTTTTGATTAACAAATAACTGGACAGAAAAATAATGATGTTGATTATAATATAGAATTCAATGTTAAAATTTAATTTAATTATTCAGTCTTCATAGCGTTTGAAAATGGGAAAACTGTCATATTAAAAAAGTATAGGTGCCCCGGGAAATGCAGCAATAACTGGCTCTGCATAATCCACAGAAGATGCAGAAAGGAAAATGAAGGGGAGATTTTGAAAATCCATCATCCGAGTTTCATTGAAAAAAGGCAAATAGTATCATCTGAACCTGCTTTTTATGCAAAAATAATACACGAGGACATAACTATGTAATAGTATACACATTTATGGTTGAGGAATGTTTTCAGGTTTACAATGAGGTAAAAGCATTTCTTAAACTTCTTAAAGCTGTGTCATTTAAGAGATACATTCATGGTTGAAGAATTTGGGCTAAATATTTCCAGTGTGATGATACAATAGAAACACTTTTTGAAGCTGGGATAAAACAAGGCATAAATAATTGGGTTCAAGGTTGAATTAAAGTAGCCCAACCAAACAAATGTTTCAAAGACAGCAACTGGTGTGCTAAAGCCATTGTATGCATCACCTACTGAATTTAAAAAAAATGGCATCCAACAGAAGATGAATGCACCGAGCACAATTCCCAAAGTCTTTGCAGCCTTGTGCTCAGATTGTTTAAGCAATCCAGCTCTTCCTTTTTCATTGGAACCTTTTTTCACATCCCCAATCTTTTGTGCATGCGCTTTAGCAACAATAAAAATTTTAGTGTACAGGCAAATCATTACAGTGCACGAAAAGAAAAAGGAAAGTATACTGTCCAGGATTCCCCAAAGGGGGTTAAAGAGAAGGTTACAACTACCAAGGCAGTAAATTGATTCTATGTAATCCTCCAACCCAGCAACATTTGCTTTTGAGTAAAGCAATCCAAAACAGTAGACAGCAGCCAGTGCCCAGCTGCAACATACCATAATCCAGGCCACTGGCATTGTGATCTTCATCGAATAATGCAGAGGATCGCATATTGCTTGCTGTCTGTCTACAGCGATGCAAATGAGATGGAAGATAGAAAGAGTGGTAAGAAACATATCAAAACTGGAGTGCAACTGACAGAAGACTTCCCCATAAAACCAGCAGCCACGAACAGTTCTGATGGCACTGAAAGGCATCACAATAACACCAACTAGTAGATCAACCAGAGCAAGAGATAAAATAAGCACATTGGTAGGATTATGCAACTGCTTGAAATGGCCAATTGACACAATGACAACAGTGTTTCCTAAAATTGTAATCAGCATGCCTAAAGAAAACAACAAATAGAGGATGAATTTGGTCCCCACACTGAACTGTGTCAGGACACAAGAGGCATTAGACTCAGGAAAACAGAATTGCTCCTGAGAAAGTCCAACTACCATCATGAACTAAAAACATATACCAATACATTAACTGAGATAAAGAGGCATGCGCTGGGGAAGTATGTAGAGAGGCTATCTCGGTCTTGTAATAAAAAATACAGTGTCTTAGCACCGCCTACCCTGTGTCACATATTTGGCCATCCAATCGAAAGTTCTTTGGACAATGAAAATCATGAATAAACAGTCTGCACACACTATTCAATTTGGGAAAATTAGTTAAAAAGTAGTCAGGAATTTTACAGTTTACCAAAGTAAAATTCTTTGTGTGTTTAAGCATAACTGGCAAATAAAGCTGATTCTTATTCTGATTCATTTATTGTTATATAAAGTATTACATTAAAAAAATATGCCATACATCTTGAAAAATAGAAAATATACTGTATATATATTCAAGGCATGATTGGTGGGTGGGTAAACACTGCTATAAGTTGTATATATCCGCTGAGCACATGCAAATCATGTGTGGCCTTGTATGTGTTAAATCAAAATGTTCAGACTGGTTGAAACATAAAATCCATTTGGTTCGCTTTCAGACTATTTACAATTGCTCCCACCATATTGGAAGATTACTGGAGGTTATATTACTGGCTGAACAGAGAACATCAACATCGAAACTGACTGGATGCATAGAGCATCCAGTCAATTTCAAAATGAAACACAATCAAGAGACTTCTGTTCATTATCCTATCACGTTATCAACATAACGCCAAAACAGGCACCAAATTCACAGCAAATCGATCATGGAAAGACAAAGTAACCTGTTTTTCGTTGTTTTCTTTATTACCGTGCAACCTTGTAGTTGTCCTGTGATCTTCTGAGCCTGCGAGTGCTCATGATTGTGGTTACCTTTCAGATACAGACCCAGTAGGTCAGGCAGTGCCGTCAGATTGAGCAAAACCCTGGAGGAAATGGAACAGGGATCTCGTGGATAGAACTCGTTATTGCTGTACAGCAATTAACTTTTATTGGGAATATTGACACCCGCTCTGTCATGTGGAGGAGGCAGTGTCACTTGGTCAGTGAGCGTGTAGATCTGCCTCGCTCTGCTATTCAAGTGTCAAAGGGAAACATGTAGAATTCCGGGATTCAATCTGAGCTGTTGTATATCACAAATCTCTTTTACGTTACTTTTATCTACCTACCACCGTGGTTGGCAGGTTGAGCTATCGGTGGCATCAATGTTGCCCCATGTGTGCACAACAACCAAATGTGTGTAATTAAAACATGATGACGGTGTTGCAAAAATCTATTTCATGGCAGAACGTTATACAAGTGACAGTATTGACATGGGTTTACTATTCGACCCCAACTCAGAGTAAAGCTTTGTTTCCTTTATATTAAAATGAGCCTGCAGAGGGTGTTATGATCTGATTTATCCCAAGTGCCCTCCTTTGGAAGTTTTCCAGGAACATTGAACCAATAGGACAACCCTGGTTGGTCCTAGAACAAGCTAGGATGAAGTTATCCCATCTGGCGAGGGAACATCTTGGAATACTCCAGTAGTAGCTTGAAAACATTGCTGGAAAGATATACAATTGTCTAACTGCCCTGACCTGCTTTTATGGGATATGGATGAATGAATAAATGCACTTTAAAAAAAAATATATATATATTTATTTTTGGGCTCTTTGTGCCTTTAATGGATAGATAGGACAGTGGCTATAGAGAATGGGTAATGACATGCGGGAAATGAGCCACAGGCTGGATTTGAACCTGGGCCACACTAACCACTGCGCCACCAGCGCCCCAATAAATGCACATTTGACAAGTGTTTTCAAACTACGTTCTTGGAAAATCAGACCTTGGTGAGAAAAGGGCAGTTAGACCATGACTGACATTAATGAAATCTGGCACTCAAACGTTGTCCAATTTGATAGAATATATTCCCCAGTTATAATTTAATGTTAAGATCCAACCATATCATCTTCCTAGAAAAAATGTCCCACTGGTGGTCTTAACTTATAGCAACAAAGCTAAGTGCAGGTCCATGTCAGGCCTGTGTCAGCCCTATCTATAAACATTACTGAAAGGGAATGTTTTCAGCCTACTCTTAATGTAGAGGATGTCTTCCTCCCAGGACCAAACTGGAAGATGGTTCATCAGAAAGTAGGCTTTTAATTGAATGCTCAATGAATGCCAGGGCTAACCGGGCCTGAGCACGTTTACCTCTTGTACACACTATAAGCACAGATCAGAACACTCACACTAGTCAAACAAACTGGACTTTAGGGTTGAAGCATGCTTGGGCACGGTACAGATTGCCTAGCATGAGTGTGCCCTAAGACTGCACTATGAGCGCCGTAGATCTGTAAGATATGATGGCGCCTGCCCATCAATCGCTTTGGAAGTGAGTTAAAGATTTTAAAGTCAAAAACCCTGCTTAGAAATCAAAAATGCTTTTGCTTTTTCAGACAGGATGTGCCTGATTTTAGCAGTTATGCAAGTCAAAAAACAATTACTATAATGTATTTTTCTGGGAGGATCATAGCCTTGTCTATACAATGGTGGTAGAGGCAGGTTGATGCCATTTAGAGATAATTCAAAAAGTCTCTCAGCTGTTTAGGCCACAACACATTAACATATTTAAAACATGCATTTAGTTTTGGAAACTAAATAATTTGATGTGATTTCTTTAAAAGGGATAATAAAATCCCAGTGTTGCTTGTTTCCCTTGTGTTAATGTTTTCTAGTGTTGATGGTTTCCTAGTTTTGGATTCAGTGTTTCCTGTTTTATTTTGTCATTTCTTATCCTCGTGTATCTCTGTGTTGTAATGTGTTTAGTTACATTCTTGAGTTCTGTGTGTCTTTAGTGTTTCATGATTCAGTTTGTAGTTGTCCTCAGTGTTTCATGTATTGTATTCCTGCCTCTGTGTTCCTTCCCTCGTGTTGTCATATCATTGTTGTAAGTTCTGAGTAGTTGTCCGTCAATGTCAGAGTTTCAAGTGTTTCCAGTGTTTCCTTGTTTTACCTTTTTTGGATTTTATTCTTGTAAGTTTTTGTTTTGCATTTTTCCTCTAGCCTTTTTGTTAAAATAAATCGTTTTTGTTAGTTTATTCTGCATTTGGATCCACCTCCTTGTTTTCCCACACCTGTGACATGCATAACAATATAAAAGTGAGCTGTTTCCAGATTATTTAATTTTAAGCCTGGCTGCAGGAGTTTTAAAATCCTTCCCAATTTTGAATTCTGGTAGCATCACACACATAAGGAGAATCTAAACACATGTGAAAATCTTGGCACATCACACACTAACAGGACTTTACAAAGATTATCACCTCATTACCACCTCATGTGACCTCACGTAAACAATGGAGCCTGTGGTTAAATCAGGATTATAATGATTTGTGCTGAGGGAAAGAAAAATTACTGCTTATTACTGTCCCTCGTCTCTCATGGTTATTGTGTAGCCGTTATCAGCAGCCACGTTTACAACTCTCTTCCTGCAGGACTCAGGACTGTGGATTAACATTACTTTCACCAAGGAACAAAGGAACTGATCAATGATTTAAGTCTCCCTCTCAGACAGGATGTTATGAACTTTTACAACACCTGGAATAAACAATCGAGCGGAAACAGAACACTCTGCTATCTACAAATTGACCCCAAAGACATGAACTGTGAAAGAAACCAGTCTCTGCAAAGTCGTAAAATTGACCATCTGTTGAAGGACTGCTGAAGAGCTGAATTAAACCACAGCTTTCAATTCTGCATCAAATGAACATTTATGTCTTTCTTCATCTAGATATTTGTAATTGTCACATTGAATGTATTATAATCATCTTTTTTAAACTCAAAATCTGATCTTCAGAACAGGAATAAGAGTTATATTATGTTTAATAGGAATTTGATGTGGAGCGCTATAGCCATCTGGTGTTAGAATATCCATGAATACGTAACCTTCATAATTATACATTTAGACGTGTTATAAAGCATACTCTTTGATATTAGCTATAGAAGGTGTTATTTAAAGACACCAACTTCTTTTTCTACTTTATTAATATGTCTTATTAAGAATGCTGACTGTATAACATGTTTTTGTTCACCTACAGGATGGGATTGACTGAGGATGTTCCCAGATGGTGTGATTTTCATCTCAACATGAATCTGATGACGTGAACCTACATCAACGTGGATCTGATAGAAATAATATCGAAATGAATGTATGGTGACGTATATATGTTTAGATTCTTAGTCTTAATCTTATTGAGTAAACTCAGTTTAGTTTAAACAATTGTCCTCCGGTCAGAATGGGAGTCACCCGTGGGCGGCACCCCTCTTTGCCTGCAGACCCCCCTCCTCTCAGCCAGCAGATAAGAGTTCACACTGAGCTCAGATCTTGGGTTCTTCTTAGTTTTGGTTTCTTGAAGTTTAGAGCTTCAGCTCTTGCTCTCTTCTCTTCGGACTTCGGTCTGAATCACTTCTTTTAAGTTTGTGCCGTAGAGACGAGTCTCTGCCGAACTTTCTTTTTCACGCACAATTTTTGGAACATCAATTCTTTCTGGCTCAAGCAAGGTTTTTGAACTTTCTTCTCCAAAGTCTTTGCTCTTCAATTTTGAACGCCAATTCCTTAATTTGGATTCATCAAGATGGCCATCCGGTTAATCTGAATTGGAAATCGACGTATCAAAAGACTCTTTAATACTTTTCCTGTTGGATCCTCTTGGAGCTTCTGAGACGAAGGCTGAACTGACGTACAATCTCCATCCCAGCTGCACACTCCGACCAAGGTGTCAAGGCATCTAATCTGGCCCGTGGACCTCTCTGGGCCTGAAAAGAATCGCTTGCCAGAGACTGAAACGCGGGACCAGCCGGCGGAGTTCAATTGAACACATCTCACAGTAAGACTGCTGGTGGCAAGGGGCATTGGAAGATTAAGTCATGAGTCATGTCTATTCAGAGCCCTCCTTTAAATCCAAATAGAATCCCAAAATTCCTTTATCAACTTTTTCTTTTTGACCATTTTCTGATTAAGTCATTCAAACAATACCGCGTCTTATCTCGTTACTAAATATATAATGTCACCATACATTATAATTGCATTATCCTGATCATAATAATCCTATTCTTTATCTGTTTCATCTATACATTATTGTTTACCCCTTTTATATTAAATTTTACACATAAAATTCAGGACTTTGTCTGTGTGTTTTCTTGTTTAACATTTCCAGAACTTACTTCTTTCAAGATATGAAACTGACTGATTAATTAATTAACTTATACCATTAAAGTTATTTTCTTCCTTTAACAGGAAGTGGTACCCCTTCTTAAATCCGAGGTTAAATAAAGATATAACATCTTAATAATTTAATTACGCTACAATTGTATTCACACACAACTTCCGCCAGACCCCCTTCATGACGTAATTGTCAAGATGTTAAATTCTAAATATCAAACATTTTTTAAAATGAATTGATCTCAGAGCAGATTGGGGATGTAACAGATCTATTTGAGCCAAATGGCACATTTACAACATCAATTCAGAATCATTTTGCTTGTAAAATAAATACTAACTACCCAAAAACATCATCAGTTCACTCATTGAAAAGTGTTGTCTCTGAAATGTCAGATTTAAAGATGTTACCTGAGGTTAATAATTTAAAAGCCTTTCTGAACCAACTATAAAAGAATGCATATATCATTGGGTTCACAGCAGAATTCAAGAATCCAAGGGTTTCGTACAATTTTGGGGGTGTTGAGTAACTAACAAAAGGACTGAGGATGTTACAAACAAAAAATGGAGTCCAAAAGCACAGAAAACCCCCCATTACAATAGCTAGGGTTTTAGTGGCCTTTGTCTGGCTTGTGTTTGATGTTTTTACTGAGTTCACACATCCTGCATTCTGAATGCTGCAAAATTGTCTACATGCTACAAGGTAAATCTTAAGGTAAACACAAAGCATTATTATTCCGGGCAAGTAAAAGTTAGGATAGGATAGGATAGGATAATACTTTATTGATCCCCAGAGGGGAAATTCGGGCTCAGTTAATCACTGAGGAGACAGTACTTGACACTCCACTCAGAAACACAACACATCCTCCTTCACATGCAACATGTTTATAATAAAACTCTTCAACACCCAAAATATTTAACTTCCAACAGATCAGGAACAGGATCAACACAACATTCACTGATATTTTACTTCTGTAAAGCAGAGGTTGGCAAACAGCGTAGTATCGGTCGACTGAAATGAATAACAGATTCAGAATTGATGCTGTACTCAACGTGATATCTGAACTTATTGAGACTTTACAGAAGAAGTCCCCAAAATACCAACAAGTCTCTATAAATCGAATCATTCCAGGAAACATGACTATTATCCCTAAAAGCACGTCAGACATAACCAGAGAGAAAATCAGGTAATTTGTTAGCGTATGGAGCTGCTTAAAATAAGCCACTGAGAAAGTGACCAAAAGGTTTCCACACACTGTTAGGATGATTATGACCCCGAAAATGATGTAGAGGGTGACATGTAGGGGCATGGGATAACTTGACTTCAAACATGAAGTGTTTCTGGAGTCAAAGCAGCGTTCTGGCTCCATCTGTTTGAAAGGAAACGAGAACTGAAAGAAATAGGAATGGGCTTTGTTTAGAAAAAGAGTCATAGGAATACAGTTTGGCTTAAAATCAGGGAATCAAAATCAGGTCTCAACTGTCTATTTCTTTTGGTTCATGATTCTGCACACAGCTTAGAACTACTGTAAAACATAAGGTTTAATTAGGCCTACCCCATTGCTAATAGACAGTCTGCTCAATTACAAAAACAAACATTTCCAGACAATAATTTCATCTTCTTAGAAATAAAAGATATGAGGGCAAGTTTACATACTGTACAAATACATACATACAAAAACTAAACATACCTTCCACAGTTAGCAGGACAGTGTGGCCAGCAGAGCATAATCTGCCACATGAGGTCGGCTTTTCTTCTACCAAATGAGCTCTGCCTCTGTAGCCAGTAAAGTCAGAGGTTAAATAAAAGACCTTCAGAAATGGAGGTTGGACAATCTGTCCCAGCAGACAGAAAAAAAGGTACAGCAGGTAGTGAATGTCCCTTCACAATTCAACAATGGATTCTTAGCTGAAAGTTTTAAACTTAACTTTTTCAATGATTTGGTGGGAGTTTTACAAATGGCCGACAGGAGTCACTTTTCTTGGACTAATGGCCCTGACGGCCAATGACAAATTGGACTTGATGTCAGCACCTGTGTATGTGTTTAACAATATTAAATTGTTTGTTTTATTTTTTTATTTTTTTTACTATTACATGCCACAACAAGTTGCTCCCTGACCTGTCCAACCTGCCCAGTCAGTCTGCATATGCAACCTGTGACAGAGGAGAATTATGGCTCGTAGTCTTAAAGAGATAATCCAGATTGTTATTTAAAGGAGTAATATATAACTCTGACAACAACAGTTACATATGAAACTATGTTTCTATGAATCCAGGATGACTTTAAACACTGAAATGTACCATATCGCGCATGCGCAGGTCGAGTAGCTATAACAACAAAGTCACGTGTGACCCCTGATATCCCCGACTGGTCTATATCTTCAGGTGTCATAGGAGGATCTGTTCCTTCAGAATCTTCTCGCAAGACACGATGATTCCAAGTGACCAGAAGCTCTGGTGGTCATCCATGTTTCATAGATGCATACACACCAAACCTTCGTTCTATGGCATCCTTCCCGACCACCAGAGGCGGTGCTTTAAGCACTGGATGACTCATACCAACATAGTCACGAGGAATCCCCACATACCAACCTCATTGCATTGAATCTGATGAATCTGGTAACAGGACCAGACACAGTGGATGGGGGTTGAGGATGTTCACTCTGTAGAACCTCATGAAGGTGCTAGGTGATGCCCAAGAGGCTGCAGCACAATTGTCCTCCAGGGGCACCTCTCTCAGGGCTGCCCACGATGTCTAGACACCCCTCGTGAAATGGCACCACATTCCAGAGGGCAGAAGAAGACCGCTGCTTCGAGAAAGCATGACCTCACTTAGGACCACCGTGACACACAAATAATTGGTCTCATCCACGCTTACTCAAAGTACCGTTTACATAAGCTCGTAAGGCCCGCACTGGGAAGAGCAATACTGACCTGCTGTTGTCTTTACCTGGTGGACAGTTCAACCGTGCCAGCAGTATCGGCTGATCAAGGTTGGACCTTGAAAGAACCTCAGGCAGAAATGTGGCCTTTGGCCGTAAGGTGACCCCTGAGTCATCTGGGCTCCTCCTCAGACATGTAGGATCTAGAGAGCTCCCCCACTTGCTTTTCTGTAGTAATGGCGAGGAGGAAATCAGCCTTTGCTGATAACCATCTCAGATCTGCCTCTGCCAGGGGCTCAAACGGAGGCAAACACAGATTTTCCAGCTCAAGGAGCATAACCCGCATTGTTTGTGAGGTCTGAATGTGAGGTCTGAATTTTAAGTTGTTATATGTCTTCTATTTTATGAAAATTGGGTTTGAGTCTGGGATGTTTTGCAAGTGCTTCGTTATTTTTCGACTCTGAGATCTCTGGAGCTTATTTTTGGACACTTTAATATTAATTTGCTCTGGGTTTGCTGAAGCCTGGAGTTTTTCTGGAATCAGCCTGGTAGTGCATGGCCTAGCACTGGACTGTTTGAACTGTCTGGACTGTTTGAAGCCTTGAGCCATTCTGGAATCTTACCTGGTGATGTATGCTAGCAGCAGCTAGCTTCCACTAGTCCTGCAGCAGCCAGCTCCCACTAGCCCTGCAGCAGCCAGCTTCCACCAAGCAACTAGCATCCAACCTCCAGCCACCTGCCTGGTCTGCTAGCATCCAGCCACCTGCCTGGTCTGCTAGCATCCAGCCTCTATCCACCTGCCTGGTCTGCTAGCATCCAGCCTCTAGCCACCTGCCTGGTCTACTAGCATCCAGCCTCTATCCACCTGCCTGGTCTGCTAGCATCCAGCCTCTAGCCACCTGCCTGGTCTGCTAGCATCCAGCCTCCAGCCACCTGCCTGGCCTGCTAGCATCCAGCCACCATCAGCAGCTACCACCATCAGCAGCAGCTACCTCCACCAGCAGCAGCTACCACCATCATCAGCAGCTACCACCAGCAGCAGCTACCCCCAGTAGCAGCTACCTCAACCACCAGCAGCAACTACCTCCACCATCGGCAGCTACCACCATCATCAGCAGCTACCACCAGTAGCAGCTACCTCCAGCAGCAGCTACCTCCACCAGCAGCAGCTACCACCATCATCAGCAGCTACCACCAGCAGCAGCTACCTCCAGCAGCAGCTACCTCCACCACCAGCAGCAGCTACCTCCACCATCAGCAGCTACCTCAACCACCAGCAGCAGCTACCTCCACCATCAGCAGCTACCTCCACCAGCAGCAGCTACCACCATCATCAGCAGCTACCACCAGCAGCAGCTACCTCCAGCAGCAGCTACCTCAACCACCAGCAGCAGCTGTCTCCAGCAGCAGTAGCTACTTGGGCCAACTAGCCTGAGCCTGCTACATCCTCCTGGAGCCTGGGCTAACCTGCTGGGGCCTTCTTAGCTAACCTGTGCAGCTCTCAAACTACAAACTATCTCTACGGATGCGCTATAAGTTAAAGACGATGGCATTTTTCTTAACTTTAGTATGTTTGTTGGCTGTTTGGGACCTGAGTCCAAGCAATTGCCCCTTGGTGAGTACCTCTAGCTATGTGTCGAGCATGCAAGACACTTACTATAGTGGCACTAATGCTAATGTTGCTGTGCATCTTCAGCAACCACAGTCTCATTTGGTTTTGGCCTTAAACTTATGGTTGGACCCGCCTAGGGACTTACCTAAATTTCAACGTTTTTTTGCTCTATATAATCTTACTCTTTCGCTTAAGGAAAGGCATTGCCTGGCTTCAACATATGAAAAGACTGCTTCAAAATGTAATGTGAAACGAGGACTGATGATTGTCCTACTTTTACTTCTGTCTGGAGATGTGCAATCAAATCCTGGTCCTGAGCTGCAATGTATCCAGACCCCCGCTGATTTCAAATTAATGTTTGGTCTCAAATTTGTTCATCTTAACGTGCGCAGCTTATTACCAAAGATGGACATGGTCAGAATTTGGGTTAGATCAACAGATGCAAATATTGTGATAATTTCAGAAACTTGGCTGACGAAATCTATTACAAATGAAGACATTAGCATACTCGGATACAATGTTTATTGTACCGACAGGCCCAAGAAAGGTGGTGGTATAGCCATTTATGTTAAATCAAGATTTGATGCTTCAATTGTTCTTTCTGAGTCTATCTGTAAGCAAATGGAATTTTTGGCATTGAAGGTGGAAATAGCCAAGTCCCTCTCTATGACTGTTGTCGGGTGCTATAGGCCTCCATCTGCCACAAAGGAGGCATTATCGTCCTTGAAGCATCTTTTGTCCAAATTAAATTATAATGAAGTTTTAATGGCTGGAGATCTGAATTGGGAATGGCTAAATGCAGTTTCTGATGAATTTAAATCTTTCTGTGACTCTATTAATCTTAGCCAGCTGGTCAACCTACCTACAAGGCCAAATCTTAAAAGTTCTGATAAGTCCACTTTGATTGATCTAATTCTAACAAATGTTCCTCATAAATTCTCATCCTTGGGAGTCTTCTGCAATGATTTGAGTGATCATTGTGTTGTTGCTACTTGCAGGGACACTAAAATCCCCAAATGTAAACCACGCATTATTTTCAAGAGGAATTTAAAAAAAATCAATGAACAAGCTTATCATCATGATTTGTCTTTGGTTAGTTGGGGGCATATAGGTCTGTTGCCGGATGTTGAGCTAACTTGGACATTCTTTAAGGAAAACCCCTGGTTTTCCCCAGAGTTGTCAGATACCATCCATCAATGTAATGTGGCATTGACCAAAGCCAGAAAAAGTGATTTTGCCTCTGACTGGTCTATTTTCAGGCAACTAAGGAACAAATGCACTTCTCTTATCAAAAAGGCTAAATCAGAATATTACTTATCTGTCACAACTGAGAACCTCAATAATCCACAGAAATTTTGGAAAGTGATTAAGTCTTTATCTGTAATTAAAAGTCCTCAGGCTCTTCCGACATTTGTTCTAAAAGACTCGGTCCCAGTCTATGATAGAACTGAGGTCCTAAATTGCTTTAACAAGCATTTTGTATCATCTGATTCTTTGTTTGACTCTACAGGAGCTGCCCCTGTGACTCCCTGCACAGACCCCCCAAGGTTTTCAGGAGAATCCTTTAATTTTGTACCTTTTACTGTGCAGCAAGTGCATAAAGCCCTCAAAATGTTAGATCACAGAAAACCCCCTGGACCTGACTTGATAGAGCCCTACTTTTTGAAAATAGCAGCTGATTTTGTAACACAGCCTCTAACAGTCCTTTTTAATCTCTCGAAAACAAAGAAATTCCATCCGTCTGGAAGTCAGCTTTTGTTACCCCCTTATTAAAAGGAGGTGATCGAGCAGCTTTAACTAACTACAGGCCAATATCAAATTTGTGTGTCTTGTCAAAAATTCTTGAATCTCGTGTGTGATCAACTAAAAGAGTTTCTAACCTCAAATTATCTTCTCTCAAAACTGCAACCAGGCTTCAGGAAAAAGCACAGTACCATCCAAAAGTGATCAATGATATACTTGTTGCTCTTGATAAAAAGCAGTACTGTGCTTCACTTTTTATTGATCTGTCAAAAGCTTTTGACACTGTGGACCATGCTGTTCTAAAGCATAGGCTTCTTTGTTTGGGTTTGTCAGACCATGTAGTTTCCTGGTTCACAAATTATTTGAGTGACAGGACTCAGTGTATTAAATATGATGGTCTGTGTTCTGAATTTGTGAGTGTCCACAAGGGGGTGCCACAGGGTTCAATATTAGGACCTGTACATTAATGATTTGGGAAAAAATGTGTTAGATGCTAACATACATTTTTATGCCGATGACACAATTATTTACTGTTTTGGATCAACTCCTGCTAAAGCTCTTGAATCTCTGCAGAAAGCTTTTGATGTGGTCCAGCACACACTCCTGGAGCTAAAACTAGTCCACTGACAAGACTAAACTAATGTTGTTCTCAAACAGGACTAACACTAAGAAAGTACCTCAAACTGTCCCCACAGTGTCCACTCTTGAGGGAAATGTCATAGAGGTGGTAAATTGGGTTTCTTCTTCCGAAAAAATGTTTGTTTCTCTTTTGAGGTGAAAAAGCGGCTTGTCACTGCAACTTTTTTATCCATTTTAGATTATCGAGACCTGATGTATATGAATGCCTCAGCTAAATGTCTAAGTAAGATTGATGCTGTTTATCATGCTTCTCTGAGGTTTATTGCTAACTGTGGAGCCCTGACCCATCATTGTGAACTGTATTCTCGAGTGCGATGGCCTTCTTTGTCCACCAGGAGGCTGGGACACTGGTGCACTTTCATTTACAAGGCCATGCTTGGGCTACTGCCCTCCTACATCTGTAACCTAATCACACGGAGAACTGTTGATTCTTACGGTTTGCGTTCAAATGATCAGTTGTTGCTGTGTGTTCCATTTGCCCGCACAGAGCTGGGAAAAAGGGCTTTCGTCTACTCTGCTCCTTCTACATGGAACATGCTGCAAAAAGACTGGAAAATAACTGAACTGATATCTTGAGCACTTGAGACGACCTCCTTTACTTAACTGTTTTTTATAATTTTAATTGCTAATTGTTTTTTTGTAATTTTAATTGCTGTCTGTATGTTGTGAGTGTGACTGTGTAACTTTAGCTGCCTCCTGGCCAGGACTCCCTTGAAAAAGAGGTTTTTAATCTCAATGGGACTTTCCTGGATAAATAAAGGTTAAATTAAAAAAAACCCAAGCCGGTGCTCTCTGGGCTCGTGGTGGATGAAGCCTCATAGCCCCCCTCAAAAAGAATGAAACCAACCTTTGGTACCCAACAGTGCTGTTGTCTACCCAAACATGTCGAGAGGAAATGGAAGCTACATAAACCCTCAGGGTAGAGAGGGAACAGTCAGACTCCAAGAGGTATTGCAAGAACTCCAGGATGGATGGCACAGAGCAGTGGTTAGAGTCCAAATTCCTGCCTGAACAACAGGCCAAGAACAGCTGCCACATGTTCTCATATTGAATTTGAGTGGATGGCGCCCTGGTGTTTAACAGTCCTGCGAACAGAGATCAAGCAATCTCTCAGCATTGGAGCTGGCCCTGCAGTGGTCAAACCCACAACTGAAGGCAACAGGGGTCGGGGTGCCAGATCTGCCTCCCAATGTGGGACAGGAGGTCTGAACCCTCTGAAGCACCGCCTGAATCAACAGAAGCAGGGGGAAAGTGTAGAAGGGACCCCCTGGCCAGTCGTTAGCCAGGGCGCCCTGACCCAGAGGGCAGTTCACCTTTGTGCGGGAGAACCAGAGGGGGCAATGAGATGTAATGTCCTGTCTACAACTGGAGATGCTACGTTTTTCTGTCAGTGGCTCTGAGAAAACGTTTTTTTTAAGACCTGGGACCTTTTTTATCCTACTTTCATGACATCCAAACCTCAGTAGCTCGAAGTGACTCGGCCCTTTACACAAACCTGACTCCATGGAGGTTGTTGCGCTGCAAGTTAAATCCTAGTCTTTGTGCCTTAGTAATTAACCAGTAACGTCCGTGGGATGATGGGTGGGGGGATGGTAAGGAAGGGCTATTGTACTACATCAGCTATTACTGCTACTACAACAGGATTCTCTCTATTGTTATTGCTCTGCACCTTACTGTATTCAATGTGGTAGTGTGTAATGTGCATGCCCAAGTAGTACGGTGGCCAGTAGGGGTCACACGCTCAGCAACTGATGAAACGACATACATTTAGAAAAACAAGCAGCATATATAGAAACGCTGCACATTAAAAAGCAAATGCAAACTACCACAACAAATGCAAAGGCTGAAATGCGCTGCAAAGACACAAACGCGCTGAAAATAGGCAAAACAACTTCATAAGCATAAAACGCGCTGAAAGTACAGAAAAGAAACTTAAGTGAAAAACACACACAACTAGAAAACAACAGCAAACACAGAAACGCTGCAAGTTCAGCCTTCAACGAAAGTGCTCCAGGCCTGTAGGGGCGCTGTGGAACTGTTTATTTATAGGAGAGAGTAAGGGAGACAGCTAGGATCAGAAAGTTACGACAGAGAAGAGAATTATGGCTTGAGCGTAGTCTTATAGAGATAGTCCAGATTGTCATTTAAAGCAGAAATATTTAACGCTGTCACGCTGACACATCTATTCTATTTCATTCTTCCTGACCGCCAGAGGCAGTTCTTAACACTGGATTATAGCTGTCTCGTGTACGCGCAGGTCGAGTATTTAATATCAACAAAGTCACATGTGATCTGGGATGACGCCTGACGTAGCTTAAATAGCCTGCGTCTTCACGTGAGACACCCCTTCTATCTTCTCGCAGGTATGCGCGATGCAGGTTGTTTACATAAGGAAGCAGAAAAACTTTTTGCTTGGAGCCCTGTAACCACGGTTGGAGATACAGAATTTCGTCCTCCAAGGGCTGCGATTAGTTACCACGGCTACATTGTTTCACCGTACCGAGCTGTCTGACCTGTGTTTTCGCTGGGGCTCTCAGCGCATTATGGACTGGCTAATGATAGCTTGAAGTTGGACCGCTGAGGTAAGTATTATCCCTTCCTTAGCTGTACAGTGATTTAATTTGGAGAAGAGCCTGGCTTCGGGTTTCTTTGGTTGTTTTTTCCGCGGTGAGAAGTGTCTGCGCTTTCACCGCGAGGCTGATGGTATCACGGTGTGTGACAGCTGATTGTAACTGACTGCTATGCAAGTGGGTTTGCTCGTCGAGGCGTGACATTTTTTGTGTAAAAGAGCAAGGGCTCCCCAGCAAATGGTTTTCGCTTGTGGGTTAATGGTAAACAATTTAGAAAAAAAAAAAATAAAAAATGGAAATATTACTAAAGAAAAGACAGAACAGCTTAATTGTTTGTTAAGCAGTGCATCTGTAAACTCTCCCCATTGGTAGACGGATAGGGAGTTGATTTGATTTGTGGGTGTTAGTTGCCACTGAGTAACACTACCCAGATAGGTAACCATGTCCGACATGTTCGGGTCCCATGTTTGTCGTTCATGCATGGCACCACTGCATACATCCGATGGCCGTGATGAGTGCCCTACATGCCTCGGTGTGGCGCACCTGAGGGAGGGGCTGTCAGATAGTCCGTGCATGAATTGCAGTTTCATGCCACGGGATCTGAAGCTGGCCTGGCTGGCTGAGGTGGAAGGACAGCAGCTTGGAGACCAGCTGCCTCCATCTGGTTCGGCTTCAAGGAGGCGCGGTGGGGCGAGTGGCGCACCGCCGGAATGTGCTCCACCTAGGAAGAGACCTAAGAAGGTGGATGGTTTAGCCATTAAGGTTGATAAATTAGCCTCAGAGTTTGCAGAGATTAAGTCTCTGCTTCTTAACCTTCAGCCGAGCAGAGGAGCGGCAAGTCCGGGAGAGGGCCCACCTGATTGGGATGGGGATGCCTTGTCTACAAGGGCTTCCTGTAGCCAGTTTTGTGGGGCCAGTTCAATTCAAGGAGCAGTGGACGCTTCCGTTCATGCTTCCGAAACTGGTTCTCAGCGAACGGTAAGCGGATCCGGGGTTGGTTCAGAGGCTGCCCCAGCCTCTGTTAAACCAGTGGTGCGTATGGCTTCTTTAGGCGGGTCCCTCCGCAGGCAAGCTTCTTTGTACCACCATCCCAGCCATACATTGAGGAGCTCCACAAGTGCTGGCCAGATCCCAAGTCTCTGTCTCACCACACTTCTGACAGCAGGACCCTGGCTTCCATGCAGAATGCTGGCAGTTATGGGCTGGCCCAGATGCCAGCGGTAGAACCAGCTATAGCCTCCCTCATTGTGTAACCTGATGTGGTCTTGATCTTCAGTTCCGACGCCGGCCCCCAGTTTTCAGTGGGGTCCGACATACCACAGTCAGCAATCCCACAAGACGTCAGGCACTCAGCCAGGAGATAGCCAACCTCCTGGAGAAGGACGCCATAGAAGGCGTAAATCATCAGACACAGCAAGGTGGGTTTTACTCAGTGTATTTTCTGATCCCCAAAAAAGAAGGTGGGTTTCGCCCTATCCTAGATCTAAGAGGGCTGAACACATTTCTGAAGGTGTTGCCCTTCCACATGCTGAGAATAGCAGATGTGCTACAGGCCGTGACACGGCAGAGTTGGTTCACATCCATCGATTTAAAGGACACATACTTTCATGTGCCAATCGCACTCCATCACAGAAAATTCCTGCGCTTTGCGTTCGAAGGCAGGGTTTATCAGTTCAAAGTGCTCCCCTTCGGGCTGTCCCTGGCCCCGCGGGTCTTTACACGGTGCATGCGGGCAGCATTGGCCCCATTGCAGGCCAGGGGTATGCATGTCCACCCATACCTGGACGACTGGCTGATCTGTGCCTCGACCCGGAGGCAGTCAGATCAGGACACTTCAACCCTTCTTCACCATGTGTCACAGTTGGGCCTCACAGTCAATTATGACATGAGCTGTCTCATACCCAGCCAAAGGGCGGTGTTTATTGGATTGACCCTGGATTCAGGTCGTATGCTGGCCTCCCCGACACAACGCAGAGTGGAGGCTATACTCCAGCTTCTCCTCCGTTTCCGGAGGAGCAGGAGGTTACAGTACAGCCTTTTCCTCAGGCTGTTGGGTATGCTGAAGTCGGTAACATCAGTGGTGCCACTGGGCCTTTTGTACCTACGGCCCCTCCAGGTTTGGACAAATGGCCTCCATTTAGATCCAAGGGCGCACAGATCCAAGAGAGTCATGGTGTCCAGCCAATGTCTTCTTGCTCTGCGGCCATGGAGAAACAGGGAGTTTCTGTCCAGAGTCGTCTTGTTGGGTATAGCACCCTCACGTCGCAAAGTTGTAATGACCGATGCCTCAACTTCAGGTTGGGGGGCAGTGTGGAATTGCAGAGCGGTGAGAGGGCTTTGGACAGCGCAGGAGGCTACCTGCCGTATTTAAAGGGCAGACATGGTCTTGTGCATTCCGACCACATGTCTGCAGTCTACCATATCAATCATCAAGGGGGCACGAGGTCAACCCGGCTGCTGCAGGTGGCGCACCGTCTCCTGGTATGGGCTTTCGTTCGCCTTGCCAGCCTCAGGGCCATGTACCTGCTGGGGCCACAGAATATGGTGGCAGACTTTCTATCTCGCCAGAAACCTCCCTCGGGGGAGTGAAGGCTCCACCCAGAGGTGATAGAGGAGATATGGCAAATATATGGCAAGGCAAAGGTGGACCAGTTTTCTTCGAGGTCCTCGACCCACTGCCCTCTTTGGTTCTCCTTGATGGAAATGACGAGTCCTCTAGGACAGGATGCTCTGGCACACCCATGGCCAGATCGTTTTCTTTATGCCTTCCCACCGTTTCCTCTCATAGCAGCAACGCTACACAGACTACAGCAAGTCAATCACAGACTTTTGGTGGTTGCCCCGAACTGGCCAGGGAGGCCCTGGTTTCCACGCATGTACAGTCTTATGAACGGGGGAGGGCAGCATCTGGCATCCGATTCCGGAGTGCCTGCAATTGTGGGTATGGCCCTTGAGGGGCCTAAACCACTCCTAGCTGCTTGTGACTGGCTGAAATTGCAGCCACATATACCTTTAAGGTGGAAACAGAGAGCTCCTTCTCTAGCAAAGACTGCAGAAACCGCAGCACTACTGGCACAGAGGTACTCTCAGGAGTCTCTTTGTGGGCTCTACACCATTCTGAAAAAAGCTTCCACCTGTTGGCATAAAGTGCCCTTGTGGAGGGTGCCCTCAAGTCATTTATGGTCATTTATACTCCCTATTATCAATCCTTATGCAGGTTGCCATGTTAGGGACACTGAAGCTTCAGTGATTGATCAATTGATTGGCAACTACATGTACTTTTTCAGGCTTTGAGAGAAAGGGGTTTATATATATGGCTAGAGTTTTCTGAATTGTCTGAATGAAGAGAGAAATCTTGAATGAAGTTTAATTACAGGTCATCAAAATGACTTATGAACTTACCCTGTTAATTACTGAGAAAAGGACTTTGGATAACTGACTTATTTCAGAATTCTCAGTTGGAGAAAATATTCAAGGTATAATTCTGTGTAGCTCTCCTATTGAATGATCAAAGCACCCTTTTTTATCAAGTTGACTTGAATGCTCTCCAATGGGGTGAAATTCTAAAGGATGCTAATTTACATATTAAGCGAAACTTGAAAGTTTAAAACAAAAATGTTTCACCTAACATGACAGTAGCTAAAATGACATAGCTTGTGATAGTATTCTTGGAGGAATCCCAGCAGAAAGATCCACTGCATTCTGGTCAACCAACTAAATCAGTGGTGGTCCAAGTTGTTTCCTAATTATCCATTAGCAGATCTATTTTATCCAAATGGCACAATTACATCATCAATTTCATAAACATTTTGCTTGTAAAAATAAAAACTGACTTCCCAAATTGTTAAATTTTCATCAGTTTATTCAGTGAAAAGTGTTGTCTCTGAAATGTCAGATTTAAAGATGTTACCTGAGGTCAATAATTTAAAAGCCTTTCTGAACCAACTATAAAAGAATGCATATATTATAGGGTTCACAGCAGAATTGGAATTTCCCAACCATCCAAGTGTTACAATAAATGTTGGCGGTATTGAGTAACTAATAAAAGGATTGATGATGTTACAAACAAAAAATGGAGTCAAAGCACAGAAAGACCCCCATTACAATAGCCAGGGTTTTAGTGGCCTTTGTCTGGCTTGTGTTTGACTTTTTTACTGAGATCACACATCCTGCAATTTGTATGCTGCGAAACTGTGTCTGTGCCACAAGGAAAATCTTAAAGTAAACACAGAGCATTATTATTCCGGGCAAGTAAAAAGAAATCACTGAGGAGACAGTACTAGACACTCCACTCATAAAAAAAACACATCCTCCTTCACATGCAACATGGTTATAGTAAAACTCTTCAACACCCAAAATATTTAACTTCGGAAAAATCATTCCAAAGCCTAAAATACGAGACGAGAATTGAACAAAATAGGAATGGATTTTGTTGAGAAAAAGAGTCATAGGAATACAGTTTCGCTTAAAATCAGTGAATCAAAATCAGGTCTCAACCATCTATTTCTTTTGGTTCATGATTCTGCACACAGCTTAGAACTACTGTAAAACATAAGGTTTAATTAGGCCTACCCCATTGCTAATAGACAGTCTGCTCAATTACAAAATCAAACATTTCTAGACATTAATTTATTCTTAAAGAAATAAGAAAGATGAGCATTGGCAAGTTTACATACTGTACAAATACATACATACAAATCCTACACTTACCTTCCACAGTTAGTAGGACAGTGGCCAGCAGAGCACAATCTGCCACATATGAGGTCAGCTTTTTTTGTACCAAATGAGCTCTGCCTCTGTGGCCAGTAAAGTCAGAGTTTAAATAAAATACCTTCAGAAATGGAGGTTGGACAATCTGTCCCAGCAGACAGAAAAAGAGATACAGCAGGTAGTGAATGTCCCTTCACAATTCAACAATGGATTCTTAGCTGAAAGCCAATGAAATTACGTTCTTAGTGTTAAACCCCCCTTTGAACTTTCACTTTTCGTTGCTGGTAGAAAGGAAGTGTCCTTATTTGGGTTACATAGCGTTGTGCAGGAGAGAGAGCTTTGCAGAGATATCAGTCATGACAGGCATTATGCCGCGATCAGACAAAAATGTATTAAAATATACACATAAATGTATAATTTGGATATTTGCTTTATGGTAGTTTGAAATATTCAGGGAGTGAACTAGCCCAAAATCTCAAAAATTGACCAATGCATACATTTTTTTTTATTTTTGCCTGCTGTGTCTCACCTTAGGATGACTATGAGTTATTATTATTCACTCATAAGGTTTTAGATAGGGTTATGATTTTTCATGGAATATTAGGATCCATGCTAATGTGGTTACGTGAATTATACATTGTCAATACAAACGTTTGATCCAAAGCTTCCACTGTTCACTATGTTTCTCCAAAACATTTGAAGAAGTCACACAAGTTGCACAAAGAAAAGGCCAAGAGTTGCTTTACAATGACACATCATGCTATTTCTTATTGTCTGCAAACTTTTGTTGAGTGTTCTGGAAACAGTTTGTTATGATCAAAAGTTGTAGTGTGTGTCTGATGTAAAACTAGTCGATTCTAGGTGTGTGTGGCAAGATGGCGCCAGTGTGTGAGGCGGGCCGTCAGCTGCACCGACTGCTCCGACTATTTTGTTTGTTTCTGTTGTTCGTAACACTTGTTGCACATACTGTCAACACTCTGCGGTTTTATGATCGCGAAACGTTGCTAGATCTAAGAATATCCGCCAACAATCTGGTCAACTTTGATACTTATGGACAAAAAACTCTGCCTCCTTTCCTCTCTGGCGTCCCGTCATACCTCTGCCGCACTCCAGTGCCACCACCTCGGCGTAAACGCCACCGCCGCCGGGGTAAACGTGGTGGCTGTCTGGTGAGGCTGAGGGTCGGGTTGGTTCGTCCTAATCGAGGAGGATCTGGAGCGGGGCCTCGCCTTTGTGTCTCTGGACGTTCGCTGGACCCTGTCGCTGCCTGGTTTGTACCGGTGGCGGGCTCGGATGGGATGTTCCAGCCCCGCGGACCCTGCTCTCCTTGTCTCCGCTGGCGCGGAGTAAATCTGGGGAACCTGCGGCCTTTGTGTCGGGCCTCCCTGTCAGCTGCTTGTCCTGACCCACCAGCTCCTGCCAGGTTCGGCCTGGTAAACGCCAGATCGCTGACGAACAAATCATTTATCCTTAAGGATTTCTTCATATCCCGGGAACTGGATTTCCTCTTTATCTCCGAGACCTGGCTGAGTGTCGGTGAGTCCAGTGTCTTCGCCGAACTTTTACCTGACGACTGCTGCTTTTTTAACTCTCCGCGGACGTCTGGCCGAGGAGGGGGAATTGCGACTGTTTTTAAAGGTGTGTTTAAGTGTAAACAGTTATCGCTGCCATCCTCCTTCACCAGCTTTGAGCTCAGTCTGTTTGAGCTGGGCTATTCTCACACGGTTCTGTGTGCTGTGATCTACCGGCCTCCCAAATATAACAGAGACTTTTTAACACATTTTTCTGTGTTCCTGGCTGATATTATGCCCAAATATGACCGGGTCCTTATTGTCGGAGATTGCAATATTCATGTGTGTTGCCCTGATAATCCTTTGGCGCAAGATTTTTTAAACCTCATTGACTCTTTTAATCTCGTGCAGTCTGTACTTGGGCCTACACATGAACGCGGTCACACACTGGATCTTGTGTTATCTTATGGTCTGCCTGTTCTTAACCTGGAGGTCTGTGACGCCTTTTTCTCTGACCATATGCCTGTACTGTTTGAAGCTGCTGTCCGCTGTCCCACTGTTAAACCTCGCGCTGCTGCTCGCAGATGTCGAGTTTTTAACCCTTCCACTGCTGCTCACTTCTCTGCAGTTTTTAGTCAGAACTGCGTCTTTCCCGAGTCTGTGTATGAGGATACAGAGGCTCTAAACGCGTGGTTTCGCGACACCTGTCAATCTGCCATAGACATTGCGGCTCCATTAAAGACCAGGCAGCAGAAAGCCAAATCAGAGCCCTGGCTGAACGAAACAACCCGCACTGCCAGACAGGATTGTCGAAAAGCTGAGCGAAAGTGGAAAAAGGACAAATTACAAGTGTCTTTTCAGACACTGAGGGACTGCTGGCGTCACTACCAATCCACTGTGAAAGAGGCTAAAAGACAATATTTTTCTGATATCGTTGTTTTAAATTGTCATAAGCCTCGTGTGCTGTTTAAAGTTATCAACTCTGTTCTGAATGCACCACAGAGAGGAATTGAGGCCTCCCCTGCTGGGTGTGAGAACTTTCTTCATCACTTCATTGACAAAGTCACATCTGCCAGAGCACTTAATTCACCTCCTGCTTCTGATCCTTCAGTGTTTGTCCCCTGCTCTGCTGTGTTGGACACGTTTGAGCCTGTGACCCTGTCTTTTGTGCAGGAGATTGTGGGTCACTTGAAGCCCTCAGGCTCTCCGGATGATACTGTCCCGCCTCGTTTATTTAAGGAGGTTTTTCCCACTGTTGGGCCATCTTGTCTCTCAGTTATTAATAGCAGTCTGTCCACTGGAGTAGTCCCTGTAAATCTTAAACATGCAGTTGTGCAGCCTTTACTAAAAAAGCCTGGACTGGACCCTGCTGTTTTGGCAAATTACAGGCCTCTCTCAACATTGCCTTTCTTCTCTAAAATCTTAGAGAAGATTGTGTATTCCCAACTCATGGACTTTTTAAATCAACAAAATGTTCTAGAGATTTTCCAATCAGGTTTTAAAACTTTGCACAGCACAGAATCAGCACTTTTAAGAGTTTTTAATGACATCTTTTTAGCTACTGACTCTGGTCACTGTGTTGTCCTTGTACTTTTAGATTTGACTGCAGCATTCGATACAGTGGACCATGATATATTGATTGCTCGTTTGGAGCAGTGGGTGGGCATCAGTGGCACAGCACTAGAGTGGTTCAGGTCCTACCTGTCACATCGGACTTTCTGTGTCAGCCTTGATGACTCTGTGTCCTCCACTGCTCCTCTTTCATGTGGGGTACCACAGGGCTCTGTGCTTGGCCCTCTTTTATTTTCTCTTTATCTTTTACCACTTGGCTCTATTCTGAGGAAACATGGCATTTCTTTTCATTGCTATGCGGATGACAGCCAGATCTATGTCCCCCTCAAAAAGGCTGATTCGTACTCCACTAACCCACTGCAAAAATGTTTACATGACATTAAAGCTTGGATGTCGTTAAATTTTTTGAATTTTAATGAAAACAAGACAGAAGTCATGGTCTTTGGTGGCACTTCTGTGACCCTCCCCCAAGTTGATCTGGTTTCTCTGGCACAGTATCACAAGCCAGTTGTGAACAATCTGGGTGTAAAAGTGGACCAGACCTTAAATTTGACAGCCAGATTAAAGCTGTGGTGAAGTCTAGTTTTTTCCAGTTAAGGCAGCTGGCAAAAATTAAACCAGTCCTTCAGAGACAGCAATTTGAGACAGTAATCCACGCCTTTGTGACCACTAGGCTGGACTACTGTAATGCACTGTATATGGGGGTTAGTGGGTCCTCCATTGCGCGTCTTCAACTGGTTCAAAATGTTGCTGCACGTCTTTTAACTGGCACAAGCAAGTATGAGCACATCTCACCTATTTTAGCTTCACTTCACTGGCTGCCCGTCCATTTTAGGATTCATTTTAAAATTCTTTTATTTTCTTTTAAAGCCTTAAATGGACTTGCCCCTCCTTACCTTTCTGAATTGCTGCACCCCTACATGCCTAGCCGATCTCTCAGGTCAGCTGACCAGCTGCTCCTGACAGTCCCTAAAGCTAGGCTTAAGCTCAGAGGGGACCGAGCTTTTGCTATTGCTGCTCCAAGGCTTTGGAATGGGCTGCCGCTGCACATTAGGCAGGCCTCTTCTCTATCTCGTTTTAAAACTCTTCTTAAAACCTACTTCTTTTCTTTGGCTTTTACCCCCACGTAGAGTGTTGATTTTATGTGTTTTATGTGACTGTATTTGTTTTATGTGTACACATGCATATTTTTATATATTTTTATTTATTTGTTATCTCTATTTTACTCTCTTGTGCAGCACTTTGGAAACCTTGTGTTTGTTTAAACTTGTGCTATATAAATAAAGTGGATTGGATTGGATTGGATAATAATCAGCATGCCATAAACATCAATAAGAGGTGTGAACAATGGTGTGGTGGGGACTCAGGCAGTCAGCCTCCTCTCCTCACTTCTCACACCTCCAAGTACAGGGAGCTCATTACCGCTGGCTGTACACTAGTGCACCGTCAACCAGGGAACTCATTATTTTCACAAGCGATGACTCTACCTGTGTTCTTTTATGGAAAAACATATTTGTGCCAGGTCAATAGATCCAAAAACACAATCGGAAACACTTGGAAAAAGTTTCACTTGGACTAAAGGATGACAAAATTAGATTTTTATGATCAAAGATTATATGGTGAATCATGATAAAGGGGTTATGACATACATACATATCCAAACAGTTTTCCATACCTCTATTAAAACAAACGTTTTACTACATTAGGCAACATCCCCATAAATTCCACATGTTGTGTTATCACTCTCCAGAGTGTCCAGAGTTGATACACATACATCCTCAGTTTCTTTCCTTTTCAGTGACCATCTTCATCATATATCTTTTCTGAAAGTGTGTGATAACTGCTATTGAGGGATCAATACAATAAATGTTTATATCTATATCTGCCTCTTCTAATTGAACATAGATCTAAGAAAGATATCGGCCGATAAATCGGTATCAGATTTTTTTCAGTCAATCAATCAATCAATCAATCAATCAATCATTATTTGTAAAGCGCCAATTCATGAGAAGTGCTATCCTGAGGTGCTTTACAAAAGAGCATATGGGATAATATGCAGGAAGGATTTCTCCTATGTATTCCTTACGTTCCTGTTGTCCACACTTCCTTGCTGCTGAGGTGGAGGTCGGAGCAGGCTGTGCATGAATGAGGACGGTTGTTGTTGGGACGACACAGTCCAATGGTTTTGGCTGGGCGTCGGGTGGTTGGGACGTCACAGACCGATGGTGGAGGCTAGGCATCGGGCGGTGGTTGATGGTGGCCAGCATAACATCTTTATGAATTAATAGACAAATTTGGAGAAGATGGGAACAATTCATAGCGCTCAGACATGTGACTGGCTTTTTAAATTTTTTAAATTTATCCTTTATTTTAGCAGGGAGGATCCACTGAGACCGAAGTCTCTTTTCCAGGGGTGCCCTGCAGCAATACAAAAATAGAAACCGCACAAATATAAACATATTAACAGTTAACAATAATAGCATCTAGACACTGAAACACATATTCACACATGTAAACCATGTCCATTTAAATGAATTCACATTGTGAAACAGTTGCAATTTCTTTCCTGAGGTAGTTTGGACACGAGGTCTTTAAAAAAGCTGTTTGAAACAAGAGAGGGCAACTTAGCTATCCTCTGAAGGTCATTCCACATAACTGGTGCAGCAACACTAAAGGCAGTCTTTCCCCATTCAGTTCTAAACCTCAGTGTTTTCAAAGTTATCCAGTTTTGAGATCTTGTCGAATGGCTCGATATGTTTATAGACAGGAGAGTAGTAAGGTAAGAAGGGAGTTTACCTATGAGTGCCTTGTAAATACACAAAATACTGTGCTGCTTTCTCCGTTGACCCAACGAGGACCAGCCTACAGAACGATAAAGGTCATAATGATGAGTTCGAAACCTGTCACCTGTGATAAAGCAAAAAAAAGCACTGTGGTATAAGGCATCTAAAGGCTTCAAGACAGAAGCAGATGCGTACATGTAGATGTGTGTCTCCATATTCCAAAACGGGCAGTATTGTAGCCTGGACAATCTTTTTTCTATTATGCACTGTTAGGCAGGATTTGTTCCTATACAGAAAACCGAGTTGCGGTTTTATTTTTCCAGATAAACAAGAAATGTGAGACCTACACGACAAATCATGATCTAACCAGATACCTAGATATTTAAACTGTTGAATACACTCAATGTTGACATTGTCTACTGTTGACAATGTGGCATTAATGGATTCAACGGTCTGGAGAAGATCATATATTTTGTTTTTTCGGGGTTCAGTTTCAGAGTTTGCTGGAAAGAGTTAAAATCGGTCTGTAGCAATGAAAGGGCTTGATTATTGGAGGGCGCAATGGCATATAATATTGCATCGTCAGCAAACAGGTGAATTTTACAGTTTTCAATATTTTCTGCAATGCTATTTATATACATTGTAAACAGAATGGTCCAAGGATAGATTCCTGAGGTACTTCTTTGTTGACCTCCATGAAGGGGGACTTTACATTATCCACAACTATTGCTTGAGTTCGAGTAGTTGTGGAACCAGTTCAATCAAATCCAAAAGATGACAGTCTACTTAACAAAATAAGGTGGTCGACTGTATCAAATGCCTTGGACAAGTCAATGAAGAGGGCTGCACATTTTTGACCATTATTAATTGGGTTAATTATATCATTTATTACCAGGGTTGCTGCTGATATTGTACCATGACCCAGTCGGAATCCTGATTGATAGGGAGTAAGAATGTTATTTTCATTTATGAAATCACGCAGTTGCTGATTTACCAGTGATTCAAAGACCTTCGCCAAGCAAGAAAGTTTAGAGATGGGACGGTAGTTGTTAAAATCACTTGGATCCCCCCCTTTGAATAGTGGTAAGACATGTGCTGCTTTCCAAATTTTGGGAATCATCCCAGTTGAAAGGGATAAATTAAAAATATATGTTAATGGTTTCACAATGAACGAGGTGGGCAGTCCAATGATAAGCGGTTCAAGTTGATCCTCCCCCATGGATTTTTTTGTATTTATAGTAAGTAATGAGGTTAGTACCTCTTCCTCTGTAAAGAGGCCTTAAGCAGTCATCTTGAGGCTGTTCATTGAGACACCCAGCCATATTTGCATCCACAAAATAATTTCCTACATCAATGAAATTCTGATTAAAGTTATGAGCCATTGCTTGATGGTCAGAAACAAGTCCATTTTTAGTGACAATGTACTGAGGAAGGGATGAAACTGAGTTGGATTTCAGCAAGTTTACTGTTTTCCAAAATTGTGAGGGGTTGTTTCATTGTTAGTTAGTGAGGTGATGAAGTAATTTGATTTCGCTTTCTTTATTAACCCAGAGCATTTGTTTCTGAGCTTTCGAAAAAGCTGCCAGTCACTCACTGAGTTAGTCTCTCTGGCTCATTGCCATGCTTTGTCTCTGTTGTATAGCAAATTTGATAACCCATTTGAAAACCAGGGGTTTGATCTATTTTTTACCCTTAGTCTCTTAATGGGGGCATGCTTATTTAAAATAGAATTAAAGGTCTCACAAAAGGAGGCCTGGAGGGAAAAAAAGAGCTCAAGAAATTAACGGCCACAAAGAACACTGTTCACCATCTCTTCAACACGACACACGTTTACATCTCCTGACAACCGCTGACCAAGAAAGAAAGATACAGTCAGGGTCGTGTTATAGTTAGCAGTGTCCCGTGGGGGAAAATAATTATTTCCCCCAGCTACCAATAATGCAAACTCGCAGATTTCTGATAAATACGCTAACAAGCTGTAATGTATTTTTTTTAACGGCTCCATTTAATTTTGATGTAACGGTTCTTCAAGAGGCTTAAAACCCACCTCAGCTCCAGCTCTCAGTCTGTTGTTAGGTTGATTGAAAGTTAGGTTGAGACAGGATTTCCAGCATGACTGCGGCTGACGATGAGCCTACAGAGCCCCCTGCAGGAACAGATGGCTGACATCACTCAGGCTTCATCCATTAATGTTTACAGTCTATGGGGCTAGATGCTAAATGTCACACAGTCACTTACAGCCTGCTGTGTTATATCAACATGCACGAGAACTAAAGTAAATGGTTCCGATAAAAAGAAAAATAAGAGACACATTAATGAGGGCACTAAACATAATGATGTATAAAATCAAACAAACAAAAAACAGTCAATAATAAACAGTCTAAAAGAGGACAAAGACAAAGGTTGCACAAAACGACTCTTAACTCTCTAAAATAGGATACAAATATGCAACCAACCAAATAGACATAGGACAGGCTCAAGACCATGACGGAAAGACTTTTGGCATCCCTGAAATGGCTTAAATTGCCTGAGCTTAAAAATGACGACATGAAAGGGATATTTATCTGAGCTAAAAGATGCCATGACATAGACCTTACGAACAACACAAACCAATAAATTAAAATTGAGCATCCAACTGTTATATTCCGGAAGTCCACCATTTCCTGTTCATGTGATTTGTCTTCACTTTCTGTTTTATTTTTGTATCCTGGTGCTTTTTCCACAATTTCCCAGTTTGGGATCAATAAAGTAATTATATTCTATTCTATTGTATCATATCTAGTCTTACTTCCTGCCATTTTTTCAGTTTCCTGCCTTTTGTCCCAACGCCCCATCTGCAATTAGTCTGACCTTATACTGTATATATCCTTGTGTTTCCACCAGCCTTCTGCCATATTTTCATGGTCTCCTTTGTGTGCTCATGCTTTCCAGACTTGTTTGCTTATCCGCTTTGAACTTTGTTTGGATTTTTTGATTGGTGGATGTGACCTCGTTGAATTTCTTCTCTGTGTAAGGCCTACGAACATTTAAGTTACTGTAATCACTTCTTCTTACTAACTGGTGTTTGTGTCCCGGCCTATCCTTTTGTATTTGAGTTTGGTATTGAATTGTTACACCGACACCTTAATTAGCCAAATACAGCAAAATATGCAGGGAAAAGCACAAATACCCACACGCCCATGGCTGGTCTGTGCACTATGTTGGACCGGTTCTATGTAGACCACCAGACCATGTTTGGTTATATATTTTTTCACCTCCCCCCTTTCCTAAACCTAAACTTCTCCCTCTCCCTCCCTGACGTCAAGGGGACCCGTCAGGTCGACTCAGCCCCCATTTCCCAAACACAACCTCAGACTGTGAGTTAAAGCTGAAATCCATCCACTCCCTGAGAATGCCCTTGACCATCTGGGGCTTGTGCGGGATGGGACATCTGCCTACCCCTTGTCACCCCCTTCTAACCACCACACACAAACTGCACAGAGCACACACAGACATATATGTTGCTCTACCATATCATCCTCTCCATCTCCAGACTCTCCACACCACCAGCAGAGGGAGCCAGAGCTGCTTGCTGTAGAGCCATTTGAGGCAACCATAAGAACTGAGGTGGATAAAATCTTGATGCTGATGAAGGGAGAAATGAAAGAAAAGCTCCTACTCCACCAGGACCTCTGTGACAGAACATAGAAACCACACACACATATACATTTGGGGAAAATCACTGGTTACTGGAGGTTGACGACACGAATCATCGGTGACTCTAACCTCTCCAGTATCCCTTCACTCACAGACCAGCTCCTACAGGTAGACAATTATCCCTGAGCTAGTTTAAGCCACATGAAAGACATACTCCAAAAACTCACCCCTCACCCTTTCAGAACATGAACCAGCCTCATTTCTCAAACAGTTAAAGCAAATGTAGAAAACTTGCCAGATCACCTTTCCCAACAGCATCATCTACACCCCTGTAATAAACTTCTCAAACAGACTCTACTCACCAAACTGAACGACCCCATAGCCTCCAAGTTCACTCCCATTCCAGAAATTATTGTCCATTCCAGACAGAATACACATATGTAGTCTTCCACTGATTCAGCACTTTTTTTATATAGAAAAATGTATTTATTCTTTCTATTCTGTGTGGTCAGTTTTCTTTATTTTCTGTTATTTTTCTTTTATCTTTAAAATTGAGAACATTAGCTTTTCTTTGGGTTCAGTTTATAACATATGGTGTAAATTAAGTTTTGACCACCAATAAAACTATACATTTTTAAGTACTTTTTTACACATCTACAAATTTTTACAGTGCACAATAGAGCTGGGACTGGCATGAGTCAGGTTAACGTCTCTACAGGCAGAATGGGCTGCTGCTGGGGCCTCTGACAAATTCCTCGTTAAAGCCTACCACCTAGTGGGGGATTGTTGTAACTGCGAGCACTTTGTGCCACAGTCACATTATTAGGTTCATTTATAGCCAGTCCATTTTATATAAATGATTTTCCTTTTTTTAACCACAATTTAAACATTCCTTCCCCCTTACAATCACTTTTTATTATTTGTTTTGTTGTTGTTATTCTTTTCAGTAAGACAATATGTTTAATCAATTGGGCTTCAATAATTAGGATGCTGGCTTTAAATATAATATAATATCACAGCTGAGAGATGAGGAGACAGACAGAAAGTTCACAAAGACACTTAAAAAGAAACAATGAGGAGAAGTTTCTCTCAGCTTTTCAGAAAAAGGCAATAGTCTAATTCATAGAAAGTTACAACATGCCCAAAACAGAGCCACATGTTTTTTTTAAATCTATAGAATACCTCTGAACTGTCTTTAGTTGTTGTTGGGAAGAACATGCAAACTCCAAACTGAAAGGCTGATGTCCCACCAAGGGTTCAAACCAGGACCCTTCTTCTTGCTGTGAGGCTACAGTGCATCCCCGGTTTTAATCCTGTTGAATCATTTTACTGACATTCATCAAGGGTGATATTTGTAGTTCCTGAATTATCAGTCATCAGCAGGTAAGTCAATCATCATTCACCGTTTGTCATCTTTTCATTAGACCAGTTTAAAGTTCACCACCCTCCAACAGTCATCTGTAAATGTGATGTGATTGATTGCCGTTTAATCACTGCGTCTCTTTTCGCCTGAACCCGAACAACACTAAACAGACATCCAGTCACAGTTGGAATTTGGTTACTTAGCAGCATACATAAAATATTTTTCTCGGTTTGTGTCGCCATTTTAATGTCTTGTTTTTGGTATCTACATCTCCCGACCCAAATCTGCCTCTTCTTGTTGTTTTTATTGAGTCTGGCTGTGAGCCATTTTTGACTAATCATTAAGAGTCAGTCAGTGCGACTGGGCTCTGTGGGAGGACTACAGTACGACACAAGTCTGTGGACCATGTAATGAAGAAATGTACACAAGTCAAACACAAAGTGAAAAGTAGAGGTACAGGAACCTTTATGTTACCTGTCAGTGGTCTCTTTATTGATGTAATCTGTTGGTGTGGACTGAGTGTTCAAATGTGGAAGATTTATTTGTGGATAACATGAAGTCTGTTTATTCATTGATTTAATCAGTGCGTATTTCTTCCGCCTCTTTATTAATGCCTCCTCAGGGTTCTGTCTGGTTGCAGGTGTTTAAAGCTGCTCCATAAGCATTTTCACTTGCAATTCATGAGGGAGGGCAAAGTCTCTGGACCGCTGCTGCTGTAGCCAATATAGAGAACTACTGACTGGGATTGTGCAAGTTTGCTGCCACATAATTTACAGCTTTAATAAGAGTCAGTAGTAATGAGTAAGAAGTGCTGAGTAGACAAACGTGGCCCATTAGATGGTGAAGAAATACTGAACTAAAAATACACTTCACCAAGAAGAGCAAAAAACAATAACCCTATTCAGACTGCTGTTTCAAGCCACGATATCTAACCCTGTGGATAGATGTGGAAGTCCTGCTTTGGCAATGCTGAAACGCAATGTGAATTCACATACCTGGACACAATGTATAACGCCATCGCAGCATCAATATGAATCTATAAAGACGTGATGACGGCTGAGCTGAATTGTGGCACTTTGGCGGAAAAAAAGCAGTGTGAAAAGGGCTAATGATGGAGAGATAAAGGGGAACATATTGAGTCAGTAAGTAAACAGACACAACAAATGGGCCATGTGAGATCAATCGGTCGGCCAGGGTCTAAGGGAAATGGAAACAGCAACAGTATGATGATGTTCTGTCTCAGTGATACACAGAGTCAACAGCTGCTTGACTTGTTAAAGGCCTCTTAACAGGCTGACTGCCTCCCCAAAGAAATCTAACTTGTATGCACAAAACAGCACACAGAGAGGGACACAGACACAGATTTACATTTACACACATTATAATCAGAATAGTTCACATTATTGATCAGACTGGCAGCAGACAGGAGGAAACTGTTCCTGTGGCGTGAGATTTTGGTCCTGATAGACCGCAGCCTCTTACCAGAGGGTAGGGCCTTGAACAGTCCATGTCTGGGGTGAGAGGTATCGGCCACAGTTTAACCTGCACACCTCAGGGTCTTGGAGGTGTACAGGTCGTGGTTACAGCTAATCACCCCCTCTGCATACATACTGCACTTATCAAAAGATGGGCTGTAAAATCATGCAGTTTGTCAAGTGTCCCCTTGAGGCTGGCACACAAACACAAACAGGACCTGTGAACATGCATTAATGGAGAGATGTCATATGTGGCCTCTTGTGAGGATCTGATATTTCATATGAATGTAAAGTCTCTTTCTCTGACGTAGATTGCTGACATTTTAACATTGTCTCTGGAAAGCAGCAGTGTCTTCATGCAGTGCTCTAATAAAATATGGATGCATGGTATGCGTCCCCTGTCTTGTTCAGCCTCCTACACAGCCCCTCAAACCCTCCATTATTAATATCAATGTTGAAAAATCTCCCACTCTGTGAGATCATGTCTCTTCCATATGCCAGCTCTTTCTGCTCTCAGCCATGTGAGACTGATCTGTTTTTCTGCTAAACCTCATTCAACCTCTGACATTTTACCATTTTCTCTGAAGATGACATCTTCAATAGAAAACTATGAAATCTACATGTTTCCAGCATTTTCATACATTTCAAATATGTCATCTCAACATTTCAAGGATGCCTTTATAGTTATTGGTATGACATTTTTTAAACATATAGAGGGGGAGGCTGTGACTCAGTTGGTAGAGTCGTCGCCTCTCGACCAGTAGGTCGAGGGATCGATCCCCAGCTGAGCAACATGTCCGATGTGTCCTTGGGCAAGACACTTAACCCTGCATTGCTCCCGCTGCTTCGGGGGCGGAGTATGAATGGATTACTGTTGTACTTAATCTCTGATGAATGTCGCTTTGGATAAAATTGTCTGCTAAGGGAATTGTAACATTGTAACATAGAGAAATAATTTTGAACTACTGTATGTTAGCAGATTTGAGAAGAAATAGCATCTCAACTAACATTGCATAATATCTTGGTTTGTTTTTCTACTCAGGAGAAATCAAAACATGTTGTCACCCACCGTTCAGTGAAGAACTGAATGGGTACTTTTCTGCTTCCTCCCCTGATTCTGAATCAGATAGCTGAAACGGGTACTGCTCGACTTTGTGATGTCTGTGGAGGGAGGGAGATGTCAATCAAATGAGGGAGATGTCAATCAAATGAAGGAGATGTCAATCAAGTGAGGGAGATGTCAATCAAGTGAGGGAGATGTCAATCAAATGAGGGAGATGTCAATCAAATGAGGGAGATGTCAATCAAGTGAGGGAGATGTCAATCAAATGAGGGAGATGTCAATCAAATGAGGGAGATGTCAATCAAACGACTATGTAACAAAATGTCAAAAACAACTTAATTACCTTTTTATCTATCAGCCTTTGGTCCAGGATCAAGTTTCAACCAGGTTTTATTTTAGAAATAACACTTTGATTCCCTCAAATTTGTGTATCAGATTATATTCAACTACACATCTCTACATTTGTACTAAATGAGGTTTGTTGGACAGAGCCTTGAAAAGCATTAAAGTAACATTTTCTCCCATAAGGTAACCCCAGAAGATTCAGGAGGAGCTCTTTATGTTCCTATGTCAGATTTCCATACCCATCAGGAGCTCTAGGATGCAACATGGAACTCTTTTTCAGCTCTTTGTAACTTTTTCGACTTCAAAAAAGTTGCTAATTGAAATCCTGCAGCAGGTGGCAGGAGTGATTTTGTTCAAGCAGGGAGCAAAAAATCGCTGCCACTGTGCTCACATTCACTTCTCAGGCAGCACTTACACTCTGCATTCACATTCAGAGGCTTTCATCAGGATATCATTTACAACCCTGATGGTGGAAGTTTCAGCACTGACTTCATCTTTCACCAGTCAGGTCAGGCAGTCAGACAGGATAATATGCACACAGCTGGACAGTTTGACCCAGACAACCTCAGGACTGCTAAAGTGTCTATTCATACCAAACAATTGACACCAGAACAGATAATACCGAAAGTCAGATGCTGTGAAGTGTCTGGGTTAGTGCTGCCCTCCTGAAAGCAGACTGCTGCTTTTACATTTCTTTGAAACCAGACAGATGTGCAGAAATAGCTCATATAGATCCTCTAACCACACCAAAACCATTGCTCTGTTTTATTCAATAAATGGATTGGAGATTAAAGAGGAAAAGAAAGAATCTTACTGCTGAGCAAACAAAGGATTCTGAAGGATCAGCGACTCTCTACTGTCATTGATTGTAGTCAATGGACTGGAAGAGGCTGCCACCACACAGAGGCTGTCTACAAGAAGGGTCAGAGCAGACTACTTCTTGAGGAAGCTTAGGTCTTTTAATGTGTGCAGCAAAATGTTATCCATGTTTTATCAGACTGTTGTGGCAAGTGCCATTTTCTTTGCAGCCATCTGTTGGGGCAGCAGCATCAGGGCTTGTGACTCTAAAAGCTTAACAAGCTGATTAGGAGGGCTGGCTCTGTGCTGGGGACTGCTGTGGAGCCCCTGGAGGTGGTGATGGGGAGAAGGATGATACAGAAACTGTTGAACATTAAGGACAATAACATGCATCCCTTACACAATCTCGTGTGTGAACAAAAGAGTGTTTTTAGTGGGAGGCTACGGCAGCTAAGCTGCAAAAAGGTCAGATTTAAAAATACTTTTTTACCCACTGCAATTGCACTTCATAACAACTCCCCTTTAAGTAAGGACAGAAGACATTTAAACTTTTAAACTTTAGCCTGAGTTGCATATATCATATATCAAACTGTATTGTGGGCTCATGTTTTTTTTGTATGGGTGGGATATGTATGTATATATGTGTTGTGTTGTGTGTTTCTTGCCCTCTGTGTCAGTTCATTGTCGTATGTCGAATGTTAGTTGTAGGTCTATGTTGGTCGTCAGTTTACTAGTGTCTCCTTGTGTTTCCTCGCGGCTCCTTGTTTTCTCCTGTTGGATTTTGTTAGTAAGTTTTGTTGTGGACTTTTGATCTTTATTTAAAATAAATGCACTTGGGTCCAGTTCCTTGTTGTTTACCTGAACGTAACAGAATGAACTGACCAGCAATGGACCCAGCAGATTTTTTTTAATTGTTTCAACAAGCCTTCTCCCTGGGAAGGGACTCGTCTTGCCTTTTTCTCTGGCACTCGAGGTAGGAGGAGACGCAGTCAGGGTCTTCGATGCCAGGCCTCAACCCAGCCCAAGCATCAGACCAGGCCTCAGCCCAGGCATCAACCCGGGTCTCAACCCAGGCCTCAACTCCAGCCTCAGCTTCTCTGTGTTCCTGTTCCTGTTCCAGCAGAGTGCCGTCTGCCACCAGTTACGGCAGGGCGCTGTCTGCTCCCTATTCCAGTTCCAGCAGAGCGCTGTCTGCCACCAGTTCCGGCAGAGCACCGTCTGCCCCCTTTTCCAGCCGAGCGCCGTCTGCCCCCTGTTCCGGCAGAGTGCCGTCTGACTCCCGTGTCTGTGTGGGAGGTTCTGCCCACACCCCTGTCTCTGTGGGAGGCCCTGCCCACTCCTATGACTTCTGTGTCTCTGTGGGAGTTTCTGCCCACTCCTGTTTCCCTGTTGGAGGACCTGCCCACTCTTGTGTCTCCTTGGGAGGCCCCTCCCACTCCCGTGTCTCCTTGGGAGGCCATGCCAACTCCTGTTTCCTCGTTGGAGGTCCTGCCCACTCCTGTGCCCTCGTCAGAGGTCCTGCTGACTCCTGCGCCCTCGTCAGAGGCCCTGCTGACTCTGCCCACCCCTGTGTTTCTGTGGGAGGCCTGGCCTCTCACTGGTCCCGTGTGTTCATCTGGTCAGCCTCACGGCCGCCCCCCTGTTCTCCTCTCTAAGTTTGGTTGGCCTTCCGGCCGCCCACCCGAACTGCTCGGCCTCCTGGCTGTCCACCTGACGGTCCAGACGGTTCCCTTGTGTGTTTCCTAGTTTAGTCTTCAGTGTTTCCTGTGTTATTTTGTAATTTAAAATCCTTGTGTCCCTCTCTGTTCTGGTGTGTCTTGATATTTAACAGTGTCTTCAGTGTTTCATGTATTTGTCATAGTTGTCCTCAATGTTTCTTGTCCTGCCTGTGTGTTTTCCTCCAGTGTTGATTGCCCTCATTGTCTTCACCTGTTTCATTTGTCTCACCAAATGTAATCAGACACCCCTTGTTTACTCCTGTTGGATTTTGTTAGTAAGTTTTGTTGTGGACTTTTGAACTTTATTCAAAATAAATATTTTTTTTTTAGCTTCTGCACTTGGGTTTTTTACCTGAACGTAACAAAATAACTATTAACTAATGGTTAATTATCTATTTACCCTTAATAGATGATGGTTATTGTTGTTAAGTGTTACCTTAAGTTTAATTACAGGTCATCAAAATGACTCATCAGCTTACCCTGTTGATTACTGAGGGAAGGACTTACTTTAGCTTTAAGTTATTTCAGAAATCTCAGTTGGAGAAAATATTCAAGATATGGTTCTGTTGTGACAGTTTCAACATTTCCTGTTTCTCAGAGAAAATCAGTTAAAGGTTGAGGGTGACACATTCTCCACTAATAGGTTTGTAGCTCTCCAAATATAAGGACCAAATCACCCTTTTTTTTCTAACTTGAACTGAATGATACCCAATGTGGTGAATTTCAGTAAGAGGATTATTCACAAGTTAAGAAAACTTGAAAGCTTAGGACACAATTATTTTAGCAATGTTGAAAAATCAAATCTATGTTTCACCTAAAATGACAATAGCTAAAATGACAGAGCTTCTGTTCATATTCTTGGAGAAATCCCAGCAGAAAGATCCACTGCATTCTGGTCAACCAACTAAATCAGTGGTGGTCCAAGTTGTTTCCAAAATATCCATTAGCAGATCTATTTGATTCAAACGGCACATTTACAACATTTTCATAAACATTTTGCTTGTAAAAATAAAAACCAACTTCCCAAAACTTTAAATTTTCATCAGTTTATTCAGTGAAAAGTGTTGTCTCTGAAATGTCAGATTTAAAGATGTTACCTGATGTTAATAATTTAAAAGCCTTTCTGAACCAACTATAAAAGAATGCATATATTATAGGGTTCACAGTAGAATTCAAGTATCCCAACCATGCAAGTGTTACAATAAATGTTGGCGATGTTGAGTAACTAATAAAAGGATTGATGATGATACAAACAAAAAATGGAGTCCAAAAGCACAGAAAAGCCCCCATTACAATAGCCAGGGTTTTAGTGGCCTTTGTCTGGCCTGTGTTTGACTTTTTTACTGAGTTCACACATCCTGCATTTTGTATTCTGCGAAACTGTGTCCTTGCCACAAGGAAAATCTTAAGGTAAACACAAAGCATTATTATTCCGGGCAAGTAAAAAGAAATCACTGTGGAGACAGTACTAGACATTTTACTCTGAAACATAACACATCCTCCTTCACATACAACATGGTTATAATAAAACTCTTCAACACCCAAAATATTTAACTTCAGAAAAATCATTCCAAAGCCTAAAATAACTGAAATACTCCAACAGAGCAGGATCATGATCAACACAACATTAACAGATATTTTACTTCTGTAAAGCAGAGGTTGGCAAACAGCGTAGTATCGGTCAACTGATATGAAGGAAAGATTGAGAATTGATGCTGTAACCAATGTGTAAACAGAACTCATACAGACATTACAGAAGAAGTCCCCAAAATACCAACAAAACTCAATTGTTTGAATCATACTAGGAAACATGACTATTATCCCTAAAAGCAGGTCAGACACAGCGAGAGAGAAAATCAGGTAATTTGTTGGAGTATGGAGCTGCTTAAAATAAGCCACTGAAAAAGTGACCAAAAGGTTTCCACACACTGTTAGGATGATTATGACCCCGAAAATGATGTATAGGGTAACACGTAGGGGTCTGGGAAAACTTGACTTCAAACATGAAGTGTTTCTGGACTCAAAGCAGCGTTCTGGCTCCATCTGTTCGAAAGGAGACGAGAACTGAACAAAAATAGGAACGGATTCAAATGCAAGTGATATTGCTTTTTAAACAATAGATGTATCTTTATTATTAAAATCAATACACAAGCTCCATTCACCTGTTGCATTGTGCTTTTGCTCAAAAAAACAAACTGGTATCATATTGCAAAACCATAACCTTTTGTTGAGAATAAAGTTTGGCTTACGATTAGGGAATCAAAATCAGGTCTCAGCTGTCTATTTCTTTTGGTTCATGATTCTGCACACAGCTTAGAACTTATGTAAAACATAAGGTTTAATTAGGCCTACCCCATAGATAATAGGCAGTCTGCTCAATAACAAAAACAAACATTTCCAGACATTAATTTCTTCAAGAAATATGAGCATTGGCAAGTTTACATACTGTACAAATACATACATACAAATCCTACACTTACCTTCCACAGTTAGCAGGACAGTGTGGCCAGCAGAGCATAATCTGCCACATGAGGTCGGCTTTTATTCTACCAAATGAGCTCTGCCTCTGTGGCCAGTAAAGTCAGAGTTTAAATAAAAGACCTTCAGAGATGGAGGTTGGACAATCTGTCCCAGCAGACAGAAAAAGAGATACAGCAGGTAGTGAATGTCCCTTCACAATTCAACAATGGGATTCTGAGCTGAAAGTTTTAAAGTTAACCCTTTTCAATGTTTGGCTGGGAGTTTAACAAAAGGCCGACATGAGTCACTCTTCTTGGACTAGTGGCTCAGATGGAAATTGAGAAATTGGACTTGATGTCAGCACCTGTGTATGTGTTTAACAATCTTAATTTCTTTTTTTTTTTGCCACAGCAAGTTGCTCCCTGACCTGGCCAGTCTGCCCAGTCAGTCTGCATGTGCAACATGCGACAGAGAAGATAATTATGGCTTGAGTGTAGTCTTATAGAGATAGTCCAGATTGTCATTTAAAGCAGAAATATTTAACGCTGTCACGCTGACACATAGAGTTTAAAATTGGTTCTTAAATTTAAATTTAAAACATTGAATAGAGCTGTCTTCCCCGCCCCCTACTCCCTATTATCAATCCTTATGCAGGTTGCCATGTTAGGGACACTGGAGCTTTAGTGTTTATCCAGCTCTGCATCAGTCTTGAACCTTTCTGTGTTCTAACCTCTCTCCATTTTTCAAAAGCATCTCCAATATTGATCCTAGATTGAGCACGTTTCTGCTCGTGGAGCTTATTAGAAACATGCAGAGGTTTTTAAGTCAGGTAGAATCAGTTTTGAACCAGTTCGCTTGCCCGCTTCCATCGCTTGCATTAAAACCGCCTGCGGTGCACCTGTGTGGGTTGCTTCTTAGCACAGGTCGCAATTACTGTCCACTTATTACTGTCCTCCCTCGTCTCTTGTTGTCATTATATTCACACACAACTTCCGCCAAACCCTTTTATGACGTTATCGTCAAGATTTTCAATTCTCAATATCAAACATGTTTGAAACAAATATGCATGCCAGACTATAAGACTAACACTAAAATATTATCTGGTAAGATTATCGGTTCCGAGCTGCCTTGAGTCGGGAATGACCCCACAATTGTTGGGAAGGTGGAATCAGACCTCAAATGGGCCCTATTTTCCTGCAGTCTGAACCAGGATTTAATAAATATATGTGAGGCGAATAGATTTAGTCCATGCTAAAACCTTAACAAACTTTTGCAAGATTCAGAAGTTTAATGTTAACAGGTTAAATCTAACATTGAACTGGACATGGCTACAGCTACTACAAAACTCTGCCGCACGAGTACTGACAAAGACCAGAAGGAGAGCACACATCACACCTGTTTTAAAATCTTTACACTGGCTGCCTGTTAGTTTTCGTGTTGATTTTAAAATTATTTTATTAGTTTATAAAGCACTACATGGCCTTGCACCAGAATAACTATCATATATGATGTTAGTTTATGAACCAGGACAGCCCCTCAGATCCTCCAGTTCCTCTCTTTTAGTTGTTCCACAGAGCAGGACAAAAACCTTTGGTGATGCTGCTTTCAGCTGTTATACTTCGAGACTGTGGAACAACCTTCCTGAGTGTCTGAGAGGAGCCGAGAATATTGAGATTTTTAAACACAGTCTTAAAACTCATTTATTCAGTCTGGCTTTGATATTGTGCTTTATATTGATGTGGATTTCCGTTGTTGATGATATGTTTGATGATGAAGAAATTCGCCGTTGAGACTGACTTGCTTTTAAACAGAATTATTTATTAACAAGTTGCAGAATCACTGAACACGTCTGTCCAGGAGAGTCAAGAAGCCAATAATGATCTCTCTCGAACATACATTGAGAGTGCTACTTATACATAATGTCACAGGGCACATGAGGACATCTGTTTCTTGTTCTTGGGTATCTCTCTGGACTCAGGGGTCCCTTTGTTCACATTCCACTGTGGGGGATCCTATCTTAGATTTAGGCATTTCCTGGCAACTCATCACTCATCCTGCCAACAACACCTCTGAGCAAACATTCCACTGAAGGGGACTCCTTTATCAGATACAAATTCTTTCCAGATGTGTGCAGTATACAACTTAAAGAGCAATATAATATCTCTGTCCTAGATATTTAAGACACTTCAATATAAACTCAAATCTTAACATTATTGTATTGTCTTTTTTATCTTACTACAATTTTAAATATTTTTCTCCTATGTATTTCCTATCTTATTGCTTTTATGAGTCGTATTTTATTTTTTCATTTTAATTTATTAAGTTCTTATTGGTGTGCATTAGTCTCTCAATGATTTTATAAATGACTTTTTCGTCAATAACTTTTCTGCACTCTTGTAAAGCACTATGAACTGCAATTTAATTTGTCTTAAAGGTGCTATATAAGATGATTGATTGACTATCATTTGGCTCCAGTACAGCACCTACAGGCCCCTTAACTCAGACTGAAAATCCTCAAAGTATTATATGACAAAAGAAACAATTGATTGGCAACTACATGTACTTTTTCAGGCTTTGAGAGAAAGGGATTATGACTAGAGTTTGCTGAATTGTCTGAATCAAAATAAGTCTTGACTGAAGTTTAATTACAGGTCATCAAAATGAATTATCAACTTACCCTGTTGATTACTAAGGGAAGGACTTACTTAAGCTTCCTAGTTGATTGTCTGGATAACTGACTCATTTCAGATTTCTCAGTTGGAGAAAATATTCAAGGTATAATTCTGTTGTGACAGTTTTGGCATTTACTGTTTCTCAGTGAAGATCAGTTGAAGTTTGAAGGAGTCAAATGCTCCACTAATAGGTGTGCAGCTCTCTTATTGAATGATCAAAGCACCCTTTTTATCAAGTTTTCGAAAGTCAAAACTTGAAAGTTTAAGACAAAATTATTTTAACAAAGTTATGATGATCTTTATGTGCTATATGTTTCACCTAACATGACAGTAGCTAAAATGACATAGCTTGTGATAATACTCTTGGAGGAATCCCAGCAGAAAGATCCACTGCATTCTGGTCAACCAACTAAATCAGTGGTGGTCCAAGTTGTTTCCAAAAGATCCATTAGCAGATCTATTTTATCCAAATGGCACAATTACATCATCAATTACATAAACATTTTGCTTGTAAAAATAAAAACTGACTTCCCAAATTGTTAAATTTTCATCAGTTTATTCAGTGAAAAGTGTTGTCTCTGAAATGTCAGATTTAAAGATGTTACCTGAGGTCAATAATTTAAAAGCCTTTCTGAACCAACTATAAAAGAATGCATATATTATAGGGTTCACAGCAGAATTTGAATTTCCCAACCATCCAAGTGTTACAAAAAATGTTGGCGGTATTGAGTAACTAATAAAAGGATCGGTGATGTTACAAACAAAAATTGGAGTCCAAAAGCACAGAAAAACCCCCATTACAATAGCCAGGGTTTTAGTGGCTTTTGTCTGGCCTGTGTTTGAGTTCACACATCCTGCAATTTGTATGCTGCGAAACTGTGACAGAGCCACAAGGAAAATCTTAAAGTAAACACAAAGCATTATTATTCCGGGCAAGTAAAAAGAAATCACTGAGGAGACAGTACTAGACACTCCACTCATAAAAAAAACACATCCTCCTTCACATACAACATGGTTATAATAAAACTCTTCAACACCCAAAATATTTAACTTCAGAAAAATCATTCCAAAGCCTAAAATAACTGAAATACTCCAACAGAGCAGGATCATGATCAACACAACATTAACAGATATTTTACTTCTGTAAAGCAGAGGTTGGCAAACAGCGTAGTATCGGTCAACTGATATGAAAGAAAGATTGATAATTGATGCTGTAGTCAGTGTGTAAATAGAACTCATGTAGACTTTACAGAAGAAGTCGCCAAAATACCAACAAGACTCAATAGTTTGAATCATATAAGGGAACATGACCATTATCGCTAAAAGCAGGTCAGACATAGCCAGAGACAAAATCAGGTAATTTGTTGGAGTATGGAGCTGCTTAAAATAAGCCACTGAAAAAGTGACCAAAAGGTTTCCACACACTGTTAGGATGATTATGACCCCTAAAACGATGTAGAGGGTAACACGTAGGGGTATGGGATAACTTGACTTCAAACATGAAGTGTTTCTGGACTCAAAGCAGCGTTCTGGCTCCATCTGTTTGAAAGGAGACGAGAATTGAACAAAATAGGAATGGATTTTGTTGAGAAAAAGAGTCATAGGAATACAGTTTCGCTTAAAATCAGTGAATCAAAATCAGGTCTCAACCATCTATTTCTTTTGGTTCATGATTCTGCACACAGCTTAGAACTACTGTAAAACATAAGGTTGAATTAGGCCTACCCCATTGCTAATAGACAGTGTGCTCAATTACAAAATCAAACATTTCTAGACATTAATTCATTCTTAAAGAAATAAGAAAGATGAGCATTGGCAAGTTTACATACTGTACAAATACATACATACAAATCCTACACTTACCTTCCACAGTTAGTAGGACAGTGGCCAGCAGAGCACAATCTGCCACATATGAGGTCAGCTTTTTTTGTACCAAATGAGCTCTGCCTCTGTGGCCAGTAAAGTCAGAGTTTAAATAAAATACCTTCAGAAATGGAGGTTGGACAATCTGTCCCAGCAGACAGAAAAAGAGATACAGCAGGTAGTGAATGTCCCTTCACAATTCAACAATGGATTCTTAGCTGAAAGCCAATGAAATTACGTTCTTAGTGTTAAACCCCCCTTTGAACTTTCACTTTTCGTTGCTGGTAGAAAGGAAGTGTCCTTATTTGGGTTACATAGCGTTGTGCAGGAGAGAGAGCTTTGCAGAGATATCAGTCATGACAGGCATTATGCCGCGATCAGACAAAAATGTATTAAAATATACACATAAATGTATAATTTGGATATTTGCTTTATGGTAGTTTGAAATATTCAGGGAGTGAACTAGCCCAAAATCTCAAAAATTGACCAATGCATACATTTTTTTTTATTTTTGCCTGCTGTGTCTCACCTTAGGATGACTATGAGTTATTATTATTCACTCATAAGGTTTTAGATAGGGTTATGATTTTTCATGGAATATTAGGATCCATGCTAATGTGGTTACGTGAATTATACATTGTCAATACAAACGTTTGATCCAAAGCTTCCACTGTTCACTATGTTTCTCCAAAACATTTGAAGAAGTCACACAAGTTGCACAAAGAAAAGGCCAAGAGTTGCTTTACAATGACACATCATGCTATTTCTTATTGTCTGCAAACTTTTGTTGAGTGTTCTGGAAACAGTTTGTTATGATCAAAAGTTGTAGTGTGTGTCTGATGTAAAACTAGTCGATTCTAGGTGTGTGTGGCAAGATGGCGCCAGTGTGTGAGGCGGGCCGTCAGCTGCACCGACTGCTCCGACTATTTTGTTTGTTTCTGTTGTTCGTAACACTTGTTGCACATACTGTCAACACTCTGCGGTTTTATGATCGCCAAACGTTGCTAGATCTAAGAATATCCGCCAACAATCTGGTCAACTTTGATACTTATGGACAAAAAACTCTGCCTCCTTTCCTCTCTGGCGTCCCGTCATACCTCTGCCGCACTCCAGTGCCACCACCTCGGCGTAAACGCCACCGCCGCCGGGGTAAACGTGGTGGCTGTCTGGTGAGGCTGAGGGTCGGGTTGGTTCGTCCTAATCGAGGAGGATCTGGAGCGGGGCCTCGCCTTTGTGTCTCTGGACGTTCGCTGGACCCTGTCGCTGCCTGGTTTGTACCGGTGGCGGGCTCGGATGGGATGTTCCAGCCCCGCGGACCCTGCTCTCCTTGTCTCCGCTGGCGCGGAGTAAATCTGGGGAACCTGCGGCCTTTGTGTCGGGCCTCCCTGTCAGCTGCTTGTCCTGACCCACCAGCTCCTGCCAGGTTCGGCCTGGTAAACGCCAGATCGCTGATGAACAAATCATTTATCCTTAAGGATTTCTTCATATCCCGGGAACTGGATTTCCTCTTTATCTCCGAGACCTGGCTGAGTGTCGGTGAGTCCAGTGTCTTCGCCGAACTTTTACCTGACGACTGCTGCTTTTTTAACTCTCCGCGGACGTCTGGCCGAGGAGGGGGAATTGCGACTGTTTTTAAAGGTGTGTTTAAGTGTAAACAGTTATCGCTGCCATCCTCCTTCACCAGCTTTGAGCTCAGTCTGTTTGAGCTGGGCTATTCTCACACGGTTCTGTGTGCTGTGATCTACCGGCCTCCCAAATATAACAGAGACTTTTTAACACATTTTTCTGTGTTCCTGGCTGATATTATGCCCAAATATGACCGGGTCCTTATTGTCGGAGATTGCAATATTCATGTGTGTTGCCCTGATAATCCTTTGGCGCGAGATTTTTTAAACCTCATTGACTCTTTTAATCTCGTGCAGTCTGTACTTGGGCCTACACATGAACGCGGTCACACACTGGATCTTGTGTTATCTTATGGTCTGCCTGTTCTTAACCTGGAGGTCTGTGACGCCTTTTTCTCTGACCATATGCCTGTACTGTTTGAAGCTGCTGTCCGCTGTCCCACTGTTAAACCTTGCGCTGCTGCTCGCAGATGTCAAGTTTTTAACCCTTCCACTGCTGCTCACTTCTCTGCAGTTTTTAGTCAGAACTGCGTCTTTCCCGAGTCTGTGTATGAGGATACAGAGGCTCTAAACGCGTGGTTTCGCGACACCTGTCAATCTGCCATAGACATTGCGGCTCCATTAAAGACCAGGCAGCAGAAAGCCAAATCAGAGCCCTGGCTGAACGAAACAACCCGCACTGCCAGACAGGATTGTCGAAAAGCTGAGCGAAAGTGGAAAAAGGACAAATTACAAGTGTCTTTTCAGACACTGAGGGACTGCTGGCGTCACTACCAATCCACTGTGAAAGAGGCTAAAAGACAATATTTTTCTGATATCGTTGTTTTAAATTGTCATAAGCCTCGTGTGCTGTTTAAAGTTATCAACTCTGTTCTGAATGCACCACAGAGAGGAATTGAGGCCTCCCCTGCTGTGTGTGAGAACTTTCTTCATCACTTCATTGACAAAGTCACATCTGCCAGAGCACTTAATTCACCTCCTGCTTCTGATCCTTCAGTGTTTGTCCCCTGCTCTGCTGTGTTGGACACGTTTGAGCCTGTGACCCTGTCTTTTGTGCAGGTGATTGTGGGTCACTTGAAGCCCTCAGGCTCTCCGGATGATACTGTCCCGCCTCGTTTATTTAAGGAGGTTTTTCCCACTGTTGGGCCATCTTGTCTCTCAGTTATTAATAGCAGTCTGTCCACTGGAGTAGTCCCTGTAAATCTTAAACATGCAGTTGTGCAGCCTTTACTAAAAAAGCCTGGACTGGACCCTGCTGTTTTGGCAAATTACAGGCCTCTCTCAAAATTGCCTTTCTTCTCTAAAATCTTAGAGAAGATTGTGTATTCCCAACTCATGGACTTTTTAAATCAACAAAATGTTCTAGAGATTTTCCAATCAGGTTTTAAAACTTTGCACAGCACAGAATCAGCACTTTTAAGAGTTTTTAATGACATCTTTTTAGCTACTGACTCTGGTCACTGTGTTGTCCTTGTACTTTTAGATTTGACTGCAGCATTCGATACAGTGGACCATGATATATTGATTGCTCGTTTGGAGCAGTGGGTGGGCATCAGTGGCACAGCACTAGAGTGGTTCAGGTCCTACCTGTCACATCGGACTTTCTGTGTCAGCCTTGATGACTCTGTGTCCTCCACTGCTCCTCTTTCATGTGGGGTACCACAGGGCTCTGTGCTTGGCCCTCTTTTATTTTCTCTTTATCTTTTACCACTTGGCTCTATTCTGAGGAAACATGGCATTTCTTTTCATTGCTATGCGGATGACAGCCAGATCTATGTCCCCCTCAAAAAGGCTGATTCGTACTCCACTAACCCACTGCAAAAATGTTTACATGACATTAAAGCTTGGATGTCGTTAAATTTTTTGAATTTTAATGAAAACAAGACAGAAGTCATGGTCTTTGGTGGCACTTCTGTGACCCTCCCCCAAGTTGATCTGGTTTCTCTGGCACAGTATCACAAGCCAGTTGTGAACAATCTGGGTGTAAAAGTGGACTCAGACCTTAAATTTGACAGCCAGATTAAAGCTGTGGTGAAGTCTAGTTTTTTCCAGTTAAGGCAGCTGGCAAAAATTAAACCAGTCCTTCAGAGACAGCAATTTGAGACAGTAATCCACGCCTTTGTGACCACTAGGCTGGACTACTGTAATGCACTGTATATGGGGGTTAGTGGGTCCTCCATTGCGCGTCTTCAACTGGTTCAAAATGTTGCTGCACGTCTTTTAACTGGCACAAGCAAGTATGAGCACATCTCACCTATTTTAGCTTCACTTCACTGGCTGCCCGTCCATTTTAGGATTCATTTTAAAATTCTTTTATTTTCTTTTAAAGCCTTAAATGGACTTGCCCCTCCTTACCTTTCTGAATTGCTGCACCCCTACATGCCTAGCCGATCTCTCAGGTCAGCTGACCAGCTGCTCCTGACAGTCCCTAAAGCTAGGCTTAAGCTCAGAGGGGACCGAGCTTTTGCTATTGCTGCTCCAAGGCTTTGGAATGGGCTGCCGCTGCACATTAGGCAGGCCTCTTCTCTATCTCGTGTTAAAACTCTTCTTAAAACCTACTTCTTTTCTTTGGCTTTTACCCCCACGTAGAGTGTTGATTTTATGTGTTTTATGTGACTGTATTTGTTTTATGTGTACACATGCATATTTTTATATATTTTTATTTATTTGTTATCTCTATTTTACTCTCTTGTGCAGCACTTTGGAAACCTTGTGTTTGTTTAAACTTGTGCTATATAAATAAAGTGGATTGGATTGGATTGGATAATAATCAGCATGCCATAAACATCAATAAGAGGTGTGAACAATGGTGTGGTGGGGACTCAGGCAGTCAGCCTCCTCTCCTCACTTCTCACACCTCCAAGTACAGGGAGCTCATTACCGCTGGCTGTACACTAGTGCACCGTCAACCAGGGAACTCATTATTTTCACAAGCGATGACTCTACCTGTGTTCTTTTATGGAAAAACATATTTGTGCCAGGTCAATAGATCCAAAAACACAATCGGAAACACTTGGAAAAAGTTTCACTTGGACTAAAGGATGACAAAATTAGATTTTGATGATCAAAGATTATATGGTGAATCATGATAAAGGGGTTATGACATACATACATATCCAAACAGTTTTCCATACCTCTATTAAAACAAACGTTTTACTACATTAGGCAACATCCCCATAAATTCCACATGTTGTGTTATCACTCTCCAGAGTGTCCAGAGTTGATACACATACATCCTCAGTTTCTTTCCTTTTCAGTGACCATCTTCATCATATATCTTTTCTGAAAGTGTGTGATAACTGCTATTGAGGGATCAATACAATAAATGTTTATATCTATATCTGCCTCTTCTAATTGAACATAGATCTAAGAAAGATATCGGCCGATAAATCGGTATCAGATTTTTTTCAGTCAATCAATCAATCAATCAATCATTATTTGTAAAGCGCCAATTCATGAGAAGTGCTATCCTGAGGTGCTTTACAAAAGAGCATATGGGATAATATGCAGGAAGGATTTCTCCTATGTATTCCTTACGTTCCTGTTGTCCACACTTCCTTGCTGCTGAGGTGGAGGTCGGAGCAGGCTGTGCATGAATGAGGACGGTTGTTGTTGGGACGACACAGTCCAATGGTTTTGGCTGGGCGTCGGGTGGTTGGGACGTCACAGACCGATGGTGGAGGCTAGGCATCGGGCGGTGGTTGATGGTGGCCAGCATAACATCTTTATGAATTAATAGACAAATTTGGAGAAGATGGGAACAATTCATAGCGCTCAGACATGTGACTGGCTTTTTAAATTTTTTAAATTTATCCTTTATTTTAGCAGGGAGGATCCACTGAGACCGAAGTCTCTTTTCCAGGGGTGCCCTGCAGCAATACAAAAATAGAAACCGCACAAATATAAACATATTAACAGTTAACAATAATAGCATCTAGACACTGAAACACATATTCACACAAACCATGTCGTAAACCATGTCCATTTAAATGAATTCACATTGTGAAACAGTTGCAATTTCTTTCCTGAGGTAGTTTGGACACGAGGTCTTTAAAAAAGCTGTTTGAAACAAGAGAGGGCAACTTAACTATCCTCTGAAGGTCATTCCACATAACTGGTGCAGCAACACTAAAGGCAGTCTTTCCCCATTCAGTTCTAAACCTCAGTGTTTTCAAAGTTATCCAGTTTTGAGATCTTGTCGAATGGCTCGATATGTTTATAGACAGGAGAGTAGTAAGGTAAGAAGGGAGTTTACCTATGAGTGCCTTGTAAATACACAAAATACTGTGCTGCTTTCTCCGTTGACCCAACGAGGACCAGCCTACAGAACGATAAAGGTCATAATGATGAGTTCGAAACCTGTCACCTGTGATAAAGCAAAAAAAAGCACTGTGGTATAAGGCATCTAAAGGCTTCAAGACAGAAGCAGATGCGTACATGTAGAGTGTGTCTCCATATTCCAAAACGGGCAGTATTGTAGCCTGGACAATCTTTTTTCTATTATGCACTGTTAGGCAGGATTTGTTCCTATACAGAAAACCGAGTTGCGGTTTTATTTTTCCAGATAAACAAGAAATGTGAGACCTACACGACAAATCATGATCTAACCAGATACCTAGATATTTAAACTGTTGAATACACTCAATGTTGACATTGTCTACTGTTGACAATGTGGCATTAATGGATTCAACGGTCTGGAGAAGATCATATATTTTGTTTTTTCGGGGTTCAGTTTCAGAGTTTGCTGGAAAGAGTTAAAATCGGTCTGTAGCAATGAAAGGGCTTGATTATTGGAGGGCGCAATGGCATATAATATTGCATCGTCAGCAAACAGGTGAATTTTACAGTTTTCAATATTTTCTGCAATGCTATTTATATACATTGTAAACAGAATTGGTCCAAGGATAGATTCCTGAGGTACTTCTTTGTTGACCTCCATGAAGGGGGACTTTACATTATCCACAACTATTGCTTGAGTTCGAGTAGTTGTGGAACCAGTTCAATCAAATCCAAAAGATGACAGTCTACTTAACAAAATAAGGTGGTCGACTGTATCAAATGCCTTGGACAAGTCAATGAAGAGGGCTGCACATTTTTGACCATTATTAATTGAGTTAATTATATCATTTATTACCAGGGTTGCTGCTGATATTGTACCATGGCCCAGTCGGAATCCTGATTGATAGGGAGTAAGAATGTTATTTTCATTTATGAAATCACGCAGTTGCTGATTTACCAGTGATTCAAAGACCTTCGCCAAGCAAGAAAGTTTAGAGATGGGACGGTAGTTGTTAAAATCACTTGGATCCCCCCCTTTGAATAGTGATAAGACATGTGCTGCTTTCCAAATTTTCGGAATCATCCCAGTTGAAAGGGATAAATTAAAAATATATGTTAATGGTTTCACAATGAACGAGGTGGGCAGTCCAATGATAAGCGGTTCAAGTTGATCCTCCCCCATGGATTTTTTTGTATTTATAGTAAGTAATGAGGTTAGTACCTCTTCCTCTGTAAAGAGGCCTTAAGCAGTCATCTTGAGGCTGTTCATTGAGACACCCAGCCATATTTGCATCCACAAAATAATTTCCTACATCAATGAAATTCTGATTAAAGTTATGAGCCATTGCTTGATGGTCAGAAACAAGTCCATTTTTAGTGACAATGTACTGAGGAAGGGATGAAACTGAGTTGGATTTCAGCAAGTTTACTGTTTTCCAAAATTGTGAGGGGTTGTTTCATTGTTAGTTAGTGAGGTGATGAAGTAATTTGATTTCGCTTTCTTTATTAACCCAGAGCATTTGTTTCTGAGCTTTCGAAAAAGCTGCCAGTCACTCACTGAGTTAGTCTCTCTGGCTCATTGCCATGCTTTGTCTCTGTTGTATAGCAAATTTGATAACCCATTTGAAAACCAGGGGTTTGATCAATTTTTTACCCTTAGTCTCTTAATGGGGGCATGCTTATTTAAAATAGAATTAAAGGTCTCACAAAAGGAGGCCTGGAGGGAAAAAAAGAGCTCAAGAAATTAACGGCCACAAAGAACACTGTTCACCATCTCTTCAACACGACACACGTTTACATCTCCTGACAACCGCTGACCAAGAAAGAAAGATACAGTCAGGGTCGTGTTATAGTTAGCAGTGTCCCGTGGGGGAAAATAATTATTTCCCCCAGCTACCAATAATGCAAACTCGCAGATTTCTGATAAATACGCTAACAAGCTGTAATGTATTTTTTTTAACGGCTCCATTTAATTTTGATGTAACGGTTCTTCAAGAGGCTTAAAACCCACCTCAGCTCCAGCTCTCAGTCTGTTGTTAGGTTGATTGAAAGTTAGGTTGAGACAGGATTTCCAGCATGACTGCGGCTGACGATGAGCCTACAGAGCCCCCTGCAGGAACAGATGGCTGACATCACTCAGGCTTCATCCATTAATGTTTACAGTCTATGGGGCTAGATGCTAAATGTCACACAGTCACTTACAGCCTGCTGTGTTATATCAACATGCACGAGAACTAAAGTAAATGGTTCCGATAAAAAGAAAAATAAGAGACACATTAATGAGGGCACTAAACATAATGATGTATAAAATCAAACAAACAAAAAACAGTCAATAATAAACAGTCTAAAAGAGGACAAAGACAAAGGTTGCACAAAACGACTCTTAACTCTCTAAAATAGGATACAAATATGCAACCAACCAAATAGACATAGGACAGGCTCAAGACCATGACGGAAAGACTTTTGGCATCCCTGAAATGGCTTAAATTGCCTGAGCTTAAAAATGACGACATGAAAGGGATATTTATCTGAGCTAAAAGATGCCATGACATAGACCTTACGAACAACACAAACCAATAAATTAAAATTGAGCATCCAACTGTTATATTCCGGAAGTCCACCATTTCCTGTTCATGTGATTTGTCTTCACTTTCTGTTTTATTTTTGTATCCTGGTGCTTTTTCCACAATTTCCCAGTTTGGGATCAATAAAGTAATTATATTCTATTCTATTGTATCATATCTAGTCTTACTTCCTGCCATTTTTTCAGTTTCCTGCCTTTTGTCCCAACGCCCCATCTGCAATTAGTCTGACCTTATACTGTATATATCCTTGTGTTTCCACCAGCCTTCTGCCATATTTTCATGGTCTCCTTTGTGTGCTCATGCTTTCCAGACTTGTTTGCTTATCCGCTTTGAACTTTGTTTGGATTTTTTGATTGGTGGATGTGACCTCGTTGAATTTCTTCTCTGTGTAAGGCCTACGAACATTTAAGTTACTGTAATCACTTCTTCTTACTAACTGGTGTTTGTGTCCCGGCCTATCCTTTTGTATTTGAGTTTGGTATTGAATTGTTACACCGACACCTTAATTAGCCAAATACAGCAAAATATGCAGGGAAAAGCACAAATACCCACACGCCCATGGCTGGTCTGTGCACTATGTTGGACCGGTTCTATGTAGACCACCAGACCATGTTTGGTTATATATTTTTTCACCTCCCCCCTTTCCTAAACCTAAACTTCTCCCTCTCCCTCCCTGACGTCAAGGGGACCCGTCAGGTCGACTCAGCCCCCATTTCCCAAACACAACCTCAGACTGTGAGTTAAAGCTGAAATCCATCCACTCCCTGAGAATGCCCTTGACCATCTGGGGCTTGTGCGGGATGGGACATCTGCCTACCCCTTGTCACCCCCTTCTAACCACCACACACAAACTGCACAGAGCACACACAGACATATATGTTGCTCTACCATATCATCCTCTCCATCTCCAGACTCTCCACACCACCAGCAGAGGGAGCCAGAGCTGCTTGCTGCAGAGCCATTTGAGGCAACCATAAGAACTGAGGTGGATAAAATCTTGATGCTGATGAAGGGAGAAATGAAAGAAAAGCTCCTACTCCACCAGGACCTCTGTGGCAGAACATAGAAACCACACACACATATACATTTGGGGAAAATCACTGGTTACTGGAGGTTGACGACACGAATCATCGGTGACTCTAACCTCTCCAGTATCCCTTCACTCACAGACCAGCTCCTACAGGTAGACAATTATCCCTGAGCTAGTTTAAGCCACATGAAAGACATACTCCAAAAACTCACCCCTCACCCTTTCAGAACATGAACCAGCCTCATTTCTCAAACAGTTAAAGCAAATGTAGAAAACTTGCCAGATCACCTTTCCCAACAGCATCATCTACACCCCTGTAATAAACTTCTCAAACAGACTCTACTCACCAAACTGAACGACCCCATAGCCTCCAAGTTCACTCCCATTCCAGAAATTATTGTCCATTCCAGACAGAATACACATATGTAGTCTTCCACTGATTCAGCACTTTTTTTATATAGAAAAATGTATTTATTCTTTCTATTCTGTGTGGTCAGTTTTCTTTATTTTCTGTTATTTTTCTTTTATCTTTAAAATTGAGAACATTAGCTTTTCTTTGGGTTCAGTTTATAACATATGGTGTAAATTAAGTTTTGACCACCAATAAAACTATACATTTTTAAGTACTTTTTTACACATCTACAAATTCTTACAGTGCACAATAGAGCTGGGACTGGCATGAGTCAGGTTAACGTCTCTACAGGCAGAATGGGCTGCTGCTGGGGCCTCTGACAAATTCCTCGTTAAAGCCTACCACCTAGTGGGGGATTGTTGTAACTGCGAGCACTTTGTGCCACAGTCACATTATTAGGTTCATTTATAGCCAGTCCATTTTATATAAATGATTTTCCTTTTTTTAACCACAATTTAAACATTCCTTCCCCCTTACAATCACTTTTTATTATTTGTTTTGTTGTTGTTATTCTTTTCAGTAAGACAATATGTTTAATCAATTGGGCTTCAATAATTAGGATGCTGGCTTTAAATATAATATAATATCACAGCTGAGAGATGAGGAGACAGACAGAAAGTTCACAAAGACACTTAAAAAGAAACAATGAGGAGAAGTTTCTCTCAGCTTTTCAGAAAAAGGCAATAGTCTAATTCATAGAAAGTTACAACATGCCCAAAACAGAGCCACATGTTTTTTTTAAATCTATAGAATACCTCTGAACTGTCTTTAGTTGTTGTTGGGAAGAACATGCAAACTCCAAACTGAAAGGCTGATGTCCCACCAAGGGTTCAAACCAGGACCCTTCTTCTTGCTGTGAGGCTACAGTGCATCCCCGGTTTTAATCCTGTTGAATCATTTTACTGACATTCATCAAGGGTGATATTTGTAGTTCCTGAATTATCAGTCATCAGCAGGTAAGTCGATTATCATTCACCGTTTGTCATCTTTTCATTAGACCAGTTTAAAGTTCACCACCCTCCAACAGTCATCTGTAAATGTGATGTGATTGATTGCCGTTTAATCACTGTGTCTCTTTTCGCCTGAACCCGAACAACACTAAACAGACATCCAGTCACAGTTGGAATTTGGTTACTTAGCAGCATACATAAAATATTTTTCTTGGTTTGTGTCGCCATTTTAATGTCTTGTTTTTGGTATCTACATCTCCCGACCCAAATCTGCCTCTTCTTGTTGTTTTTATTGAGTCTGGCTGTGAGCCATTTTTGACTAATCATTAAGAGTCAGTCAGTGCGACTGGGCTCTGTGGGAGGACTACAGTACGACACAAGTCTGTGGACCATGTAATGAAGAAATGTACACAAGTCAAACACAAAGTGAAAAGTAGAGGTACAGGAACCTTTATGTTACCTGTCAGTGGTCTCTTTATTGATGTAATCTGTTGGTGTGGACTGAGTGTTCAAATGTGGAAGATTTATTTGTGGATAACATGAAGTCAGTTTATTAATTGATTTAATCAGTGCGTATTTCTTCCGCCTCTTTATTAATGCCTCCTCAGGGTTCTGTCTGGTTGCAGGTGTTTAAAGCTGCTCCATAAGCATTTTCACTTGCAATTCATGAGGGAGGGCAAAGTCTCTGGACCGCTGCTGCTGTAGCCAATATAGAGAACTACTGACTGGGATTGTGCAAGTTTGCTGCCACATAATTTACAGCTTTAATAAGAGTCAGTAGTAATGAGTAAGAAGTGCTGAGTAGACAAACGTGGCCCATTAGATGGTGAAGAAATACTGAACTAAAAATACACTTCACCAAGAAGAGCAAAAAACAATAACCCTATTCAGACTGCTGTTTCAAGCCACGATATCTAACCCTGTGGATAGATGTGGAAGTCCTGCTTCGGCAATGCTGAAACGCAATGTGAATTCACAGACCTGGACACAATGTATAACGTCATCGCAGCATCAATATGAATCTATAAAGACGTGATGACGGCTGAGCTGAATTGTGGCACTTTGGCGGAAAAAAAGCAGTGTGAAAAGGGCTAATGATGGAGAGATAAAGGGGAACATATTGAGTCAGTAAGTAAACAGACACAACAAATGGGCCATGTGAGAACAATCGGTCGGCCAGGGTCTAAGGGAAATGGAAACAGCAACAGTATGATGATGTTCTGTCTCAGTGATACACAGAGTCAACAGCTGCTTGACTTGTTAAAGGCCTCTTAACAGGCTGACTGCCTCCCCAAAGAAATCTAACTTGTATGCACAAAACGGCACACAGAGAGGGACACAGACACAGATTTACATTTACACACATTATAATCAGAATAGTTCACATTATTGATCAGACTGGCAGCAGACAGGAGGAAACTGTTCCTGTGGCGTGAGGTTTTGGTCCTGATAGACCGCAGCCTCTTACCAGAGGGTAGGGCCTTGAACAGTCCATGTCTGGGGTGAGAGGTATCTGCCACAGTTTAACCTGCACGCCTCAGGGTCTTGGAGGTGTACAGGTCGTGGTTACAGCTAATCACCCTCTCTGCATACATACTGCACTTATCAAAAGATGGGCTCCCCACCTTGCCGCTAAGAGGCAGAGCCAGATCTTTGACCAAGAGTCCATGGCTGTAGATACACTTTAAAACATATATATATATAGATTTGAATCAGGGAACCACTGCTCCACCGTGCAGATCAATCAATCAGTTTATTCCAATTTATTTTCTCTTTTGATTTTATGTGACAGCTCTTGAAGGGCTCTGCTTCACACACCAGATTCACATTCAAGAGAATCAAGGCAGGGGAGTGTTTTAATGCTCCCATAAGAGCTGTTTATTCCGCTCACTGCTGATGGAGCTCTGATTATATTGGAGGAGGCAGTATCCCTCGTGTGTGTGTGTGTGTGTATGTGTGTGATAAGCACAGTGAGCTTCTTTTGACACTCAAGCAGCTTTTTATTGGAGACATTAAGGCTGCTGATTCCAGTTATCAGTTAAAGTGTTAAAGAACATGTTATCACTCGCTCTAAAGACAGCTGCGGTCATGTTGTATTTCTACTCTTCCATATGGAGTAATTTATAAGTTATATCCTTAGCATATAGCTTTGAACTTATAAATAGTCTATCTGTTGTCATTCACCTATTCACACAAGTTTATGAAGACTGATGACCTCGCCATGCACGCTGCCTGGTTTTGAGAAGACATTCACACAGGAAATACTTAGTTATTAATTAAGTATCAGTTGTGATTGAAAGACCTTGAGTGCGAGATGCCATCGCTCTAGAAAATGTCTTTAAGATATCATCATGGCTCAATGAACTACAGGAAATCAAGAAAATGGGCTTTCAGGAGAACAATTTTATTATCTCTGAATGAACTTGCTACTAACTTTTTATCATTCTAATATTCTAATTATGACATTTATTTAATAAAAAATGAACATTTATTTGAGTTTGCAGTACCCTCTATAAACTGTAGTCTCACACAGGAAACCAACAAAGAGTGATGCAGCTTACTGCTCTCTTATTGTCCAAGTTTCTGAAGATTGCAAAGATAGTTGTCTGAGTGGTCTTGTGTTTGCTTCCATATTACAGCCTAATAGGAGCCTCTATACATGTTGTGATCTGTGATTTTGCTGGATTGGCTCCGGTTTTTCTGTCTGGGCAGCAGGGGCAGATCCAGGGAGTGGCCTGTGTGGCTGGGGTTCTTCTTGAAATCTTCTTTCCAAAATCAACTAGTGAAATGAGCTGCGTTGCAGTAGGCCGCTGTTAGATTTATTTGCATTTCAATATGATACATTTCCAGTATTTTAAAATAACAAATCATTAAAAAATGTTAAGAGGCTTTGTGTTTGTGATTTAGAAGCACACTATGCTGTCAGTGCACTGACTCTGTCCATGGTGCTGAAAAACAGCCTCGCTCAACAAACTATTGAGTGTGTAGACTATCCCCACTCCACTCTTTGAACTCCTTTAAGTGAGGCTCCCTGCTATTCTCTGTTCGACTCTACCGACCATGATCTCGCTTAGTAGACAGAAATGGATGAACAAGGGTTTTAGGGCCTTGTTATTTTCCCTCTGTCAAAGCACAGACGACCCCTGCCAAGTCTGATTCAGGTTGGTTTCAATCATCCCTGGTAGGGTTTTTTTTTTTTTAATGTGAATACTGGAACAATTTGGGCTGGACATAACTCATAAATTATGAATAAAAACAGCTGGAGGTAGGATTTAAATTTGAGGCAAAGTCCACCTCTGTGCTTCTCCGGTGATTTTGGAAAGTAAAATAAAGAATATTTAACACAGTTACTAACCTGGAAGTAAAGGCATCACAACTTCAAATTGATGATGTCATCAAGTAACACAAGAAATAGTTTAAATGACAGCTCTGTGCTCACGGCTATTAGGCCACAATGTGTCAAACTCACCATAAAATCAACATGGCTGCAGCTGTCACAGTGTCTTTTTATAATATTACTCAAATGTCAAATGATACATTATATTTTATTGCACAATTGTAAATCCCAGAGTAACTATCTGAAAATATTGATAAAAAAAATTGAAAATTTGGTCTTGTAGCACATCGTGTAAATTAGCTTTGATTGTTGCCCAACCTCTTCTTTCTTTTCAATTATTCCAACGAGGAATCAAATTCTGGCAACATATCAAATTACCCCCATAACAATGTGTCAGGTAAAAAAATATTTTTCTTACTATCTTTAAGTACTCTTCACACGACTCTGTTCCACCTACGCTGTTTTCTCAAACCAAGCTTGCTGATGGTTAGTAGACAAATAGTTATCTAGTATGAACATTTAATTTGTATTTAATCGATTTTGAAGTTAGTCACTTGGAACACCCATATTTTTATATAAGATTCCCTTAGCAGCCCAGCAGGGGCAAACAGCCTCGCAGGAGTATATCTCCATGCACAGTGGGAGTGTGTGAACTGTGTTTTTGCCTCATGCAGAGTCAGCAGGGCTTGTTCTCTCCTAGACTGGTTGGCTGGAGGGTTGAACACCCCGCCATCTCGAGCCAGAGGTATGAAATAATGGCATACAAGAGAGATGCAGTTTTTTCTTTTCTATTATTTCCGGTAATGAACTAGCAGCTGAAATGTGGCAGAGCAGCCTACAGGCATGAACAGACCTGTAGTCACACAGCCTCAGGAGGAATTTCTGAAAACCAGAGTATGACCTCTTCTTCAGACACCTGTGCAGCTGTTAGTGTCACTGTCTTCACATATTTTGTAACTATTTAGTTTGATTTTTTATCAGTTCCATTATATTCAAATGAATATTACTGATATATTTTCCCTTTAAGGTTCCCAGTTAGTAATTTGTAAGTGTTCAGCATGATTATCTATGTCGATATTATTACTGATAGTGTCAGTCTTTAATAACAATTACTACTGTTGGAAATGATTTAAATCTTCACTTGCATGTCTCTCTGGCTCAACTTTCTCTATTAATTATTCTGATTCCTGTCAGGTTGAATATCATTAGAGTCCTCTGCTTTGTTGGAATCATTGTCCCTTTGAGATTAAGTTGCATTTTTGCCAAGCGGCAACCTCCAGTCTTGAAAAATGAAGCCAATGTGGAAGTGTAAAATCATACAGTTTGTCAAGTGTCCCCTTGAGGCTGGCACACAAACACAAACAGGACCTGTGAACATGCATTAATGGAGAGATGTCATATGTGGCCTCTTGTGAGGATCTGATATTTCATAAGAATGTAAAGTCTCTTTCTCTGACGTAGATTGCTGACATTTTAACATTGTCTCTGGAAAGCAGCAGTGTCTTCATGCAGTGCTCTAATAAAATATGGATGCATGGTATGCGTCCCCTGTCTTGTTCAGCCTCCTATACAGCCCCTCAAACCCTCCATTATTAATATCAATGTTGAAAAATCTCCCACTCTGTGAGATCATGTCTCTCCCATATGCCAGCTCTTTCTGCTCTCAGCCATGTGAGACTAATCTGTTTCTCTGCTAAACCTCATTCACCCTCTGACATTTTACCATTTTCTCTGAAGATGACATCTTCAATAGAAAACTATGAAATCTACATGTTTCCAGCATTTTCATACATTTCAAATATGTCATCTCAACATTTCAAGGATGCCTTTATAGTTATTGGTATGACATTCTTTTAAACATATAGAGCAATCATTTTGAACTACTGTATGTTAGCAGCTTTGAGAAGAAATAGCATCTCAGCTAACATTGCATAATATCTTGGTTTGTTTTTCTACTCTGGAGAAAGCAATGTTGTCACTCACCGTTCAGTCAAGAACTGAATGGGTACTTTTAAGTTGGCAGTTCTTCTGCTTCCTCCCCTGATTCTGAATCAGATAGCTGAAACGGGTACTGCTCGACTTTGTGATGTCTGTGGAGGGAGGGAGATGTCAATCAAGTGAGGGAGATGTCAATCAAATGAGGGAGATGTCAATCAAACGACTATGTAACAAAATGTCAAAAACATCTAAATTACCTTTTTATCTATCAGCCTTTGGTCCAGGATCAAGTTTCAACCAGGTTTTATTTTAGAAATAACACTTTGATTCCCTCAAATTTGTGTATCAGATTATATTCAACTACACATCTCTACATTTGTACTAAATGAGGTTTGTTGGACAGAGCCTTGAAAAGCATTAAAGTAACATTTTCTCCCATAAGGTAACCCCAGAAGATTCAGGAGGAGCTCTTTATGTTCCTATGTCAGATTTCCATACCCATCAGGAGCTCTAGGATGCACCATGGAACTCTTTTTCAGCTCTTTGTAACTTTTTCGACTTCAAAAAAGTTGCTAATTGAAATCCTGCAGCAGATGGCAGGAGTGATTTTGTTCAAGCAGGGAGCAAAAAATCGCTGCCACTGTGCTCACATTCACTTCTCAGGCAGCACTTACACTCTGCATTCACATTCAGAGGCTTTCATCAGGATATCATTTACAACCCTGATGGTGGAAGTTTCAGCACTGACTTCATCTTTCACCAGTCAGGTCAGGCAGTCAGACAGGATAATATGCACACAGCTGGACAGTTTGACCCAGACAACCTCAGGACTGCTAAAGTGTCTATTCATACCAAACAATTGACACCAGAACAGATAATACCGAAAGTCAGATGCTGTGAAGTGTCTGGGTTAGTGCTGCCCTCCTGAAAGCAGACTGCTGCTTTTACATTTCTTTGAAACCAGACAGATGTGCAGAAATAGCTCATATAGATCCTCTAACCACACCAAAACCATTGCTCTATTTTATTAAAGAAATGGATTGAAGATTAAAGAGGAAAAGAAAGAATCTTACTGCTGAGACAACAAAGGATTCTGACAGAGCAGCAACTCTCTACTGTCATTGACTGTAGTCAATCCAGAGAAAATCAGTCATCAGTAGCAGTTAATGAACTCCTCTGGAGTTGAATCAACAATGATTCCTGTCCATAAAGAGGAGAATAGATTCATGGGCAAATACTGCTTGTTTTCTCACCACTGATTTGGTTGTATTTGTGATGATTATGCAAGTTTGATATCAATCCCAAACATAAGACAAGTCAAAGGTGTTGAAGCTGAAGATGAACATTCAGAGGCTAATCAACCTGAACACCTCAGCTCAGTAATTCAACCAATGAAAGTTAATATCATTTTGTGATTTATTTTTGACCAATTTTTTTGATAGTTTCTCTTCACCATCCTGATCCATATTTACATCACATTTTGTCACACACCGTGGTCCTTTTTGTGATAAAGCACAATTACTGGGAGAAAATGTGGAAGACATGAATCAGTGAACTCTGTCCTCACCCTGATCCCACCAAAGGCACAGGCCATTTGGTTATCTGTGCCCATATGTGGCGATCGTTCATTGGAGTGAACTGAAAAGCTGAGAGTCCTGTGTCCTGTGTTTGTGTGTACCCACCTCAGGGATCTCCACCAGGGAAGCAAACATTCCCAGTGCACAAAGATCTCTTGGTACAGAGGAAACTCCGACAGTGTCTGAGAAGTTTTCATTTATTTATGTAGTTCAAATATTTTTGAGTGATTTTTGTCTTCAATGGATAGGACATCTGAAGAGAGACAGGAAATGTTGGGTGGGGAGAGTGGGGGATGACATGCAGCAAAGGGCCGAGGCATATGGACTATAGCCTCTGTAGATCGGGAGCGCAACGCAACAGCTAGGCCATGCAGCGCCCCGTGTCTGAGAAGTTTGGTTTGGTTTAGCCAAAGAGAGTTTATTTGACTCACTCCTGGTGTATTGATTTAGGGTAATCGTATTTCTAGAAGAGGTTCAAGCTGGCAGGAGCGCTCACTCGAACTGAACAAAAACAAAACTGTGAGTGGTGGATTAACTCTGTGTGGAACTTTGAAAGCATCACCTGATCAGAGCTTCAGATCCCTAATGAAGAGAGAGAGAGAGAGAGAGAGAGAGAGAGGGATTGTGGGAGCCAGGATTTCACATGAACAATGGAGGGATGAGAGGAGCGAGGAGATGAAACAGCTTAATGTGAAATACAAACACACACAATGAGAAACATCAAGCATACTGTTGTTTCAGACTCACAGGCAGCATCCAGCAGTCTGAGGGCTTTCCATTCTATTACTTTAGAAATGAGGGGGACAATATGTCAATGTAAAGGCTTAAAATCTGTCTCGATAAAAAGGTGCCAAATTCCCATAGAGCACAGTTATCTTTGAAGGTATTCATATGATGCAGACGCCTTTTGTTTCTGCTCTTACTGTTTGAAATGTCTCATATAGGAGTCCTTTATATTGCCGGATTAAGATCCGTCAGATTACATTTTCTGCTTTATTTCTCATCATTATGTTTCTAAATGATGCTTTTTCTAGAAAGAAAGAAAAAAAAGGTTAACTTCAGGTTATGATCTGTTGTGTTGATGAGTTTCATCTCTGTGTAGCTGACCCTGCAGGGAGTTATTGAGAGCAAACAATGAGACTACACAGTGACAGGTCTGAGGACACACTGTGTGTTCAACCCAAGGTTCACCCTCCTCATGTCGTTTGGCATCAGGGTCTGTTGTAATAAAGTAAAGTGTCATGCTGGTGGAGTCAGGAGAGGCTCAAAGAGTGGATGTGTCCCCACAAAGAGGTGAAAAGAGACACGGCAGGCAGGAGGCCAGGAGAGGGCAGTGTTCAGGCATAAAATATTTCAAAAAGAGTTAGCTCATGATTAACACGGACTGAGTCCATAGTAAAACTTTAAATTAGCTTTTCCTCATTACAATGTGAAAATCACATGCAGAACACAATGTTCAACATCCCTCAGAAACCCCTGAACTTTTGCTGCTATTTGTACTCATTGTTGAACTTTTATTTATTTATTTGCAAATAGCAGGCATTCAAAATAAGACAGGGCTTGCGATCATGTTGTGCATAAGCATTTACACACACAAGTATTTCCCGTGAGTGATGGTAGAGTTTTCTTCTTAGTTGACCTGCTAGTATGCATGCCTGTAAGATTTGTAATTTCTCGAGATGCTCATGACAATTCTACAGTTCTACAATTGAATTTAGCAGATGCTTTGGTCCAAAGCGATGTACATTTTAGAGGAAGTACAACAAAAGCAAGGAAACAGGTGCCCACAGGTGGAGCACAGTGTGTATAGAAGAGATTGTTTTTTGTTGTTGTTTTTTATCATCAACATCATAAACAGCTTCATCATCAATATCTTCATCATCATCGTCATGATTATCTTCATCGTAGGTTTTCATGAAAGTGCTGGGTCTTTTCTTGATGTTGGAAAGGGACTCATGCAGATTGAATGAAGGTTGGTATTTCATTCCACCACTGAGGGGCGACAGAGGACAAGAGTCTAGCTCATCACTTAGGGCCCTGCTGTGAAGGTTGGTCCCGGTGCCTTCCTTTGGCAGAGCGCAGTGGGTGAGAGGGAGTGCACACCTGATGAGGGAGTTTAGATAAGGACGAGCTGTATTTGTAGCTATTTGGTGAGCGAGCAGCATGCAGAGTTTTGACTTGATGGGAGGAGTAACTGGGAGCCAGTAGAGGGATAAGGACAGAGGAGTGACATGTGCTGTTTTGGGTATGACGTCAATCTTTCCATTGGAAGCCAAACAGCGATCGATAAATGTTCAGTAGCCGACCCAAAATCTTCTTTTGCTGCTTGATGGAGCGTTTCTTCACAATTTCTGTCTTGTTCTCTCAAAATAGGATGTAGTCTCTGTCACAATTTGAAGTGCATGGCCTAAACGCTTACAATATCAGGCTGAGTGAATCTCTCCACCAGATGACAGTATTGTGAAGTTCTGCATTTACAGGGGGAAAAAAGGTATTTCTCTTTGACATTTCAAAGCAACACAAAATGTCAACAGTCAGATATTCCCGGAAAACTTGAGCACTGAAAATGAAAAAGAATCATTTCATTATCATCTTTGGCATTTCCTGAGAGTTTCATCAGTCTTCATTTGGTTCGGGCTGTTTTCCATGTTTGTGCTCTAATCTCTCACTAACTCGATATTCAGTCCTAGAAGAAGGAAACACATTACACAACATGGCAATGTGACGTCAGGCAGCTGAAGGATAAACAACATTTTAAAATATATTGTCTGTGTGTTTCCTCTGTGCAGAATGATTCCACAAGCCTTTCCCTTGCTTCCACTTGCATCAGAAAGGACAATGGCAAAACTGGCAGGACTGGAATTCAAACTGGTTTATGTTTGACCTGTCACCAGTGTCGATACTAGAGTCTAATTGGGGGGCCTTCCAACCAGCTTTCATCACCATTATGTCTGCCAGTGTCCCGATGCATACTCCTCTTCCTCTGTTTTCCTCTTTCTTTGTTCTCTCCTATAGACAGATAATTCCTTTTAATTTCTCTCTGTTGACTTTCATTGACAAACTTTGGTTAATGCATGTGACGCTCAGCAGGGCTACAAGAGAGTTAGTGCTGTCAGATGGGGCCCCCTTAGGGAGGTTTCCTACTGTCTTTGTAAAATTTGCAGATTTTGAGCCACTGCTGTGGCTAAAACTTTGTCAGTACTCAAGGGCCCCCTACTGGTCTGGGGCGCCAAGCAGTTGCCTGCCAGGCCTGTTGACGAGCAGCACATATACTTGTTTAAATGGACAAAACATTTTGACCTCAATTGGTCATTTTTGTAACACAACTGAAGTTCCTAAGGAATAAATAAAGTTATTTGATTTACGCTGGCTCCACATTTGTTGTATATTTTTCTTTGTGTTTCCTGCTTTATTTTGTCTATCCTTCCCTTGTCTTTCTCTCTTTCTTTGTCTGAATTGTTAATAGCCATTCCACAATCCAGTTTTCAGTGTTTCATGTTGTCCATATGTTTATTTCCATTTTATTGCCAGGTCTAACTTTTAGTGTTTCCTGTTTTATTTTGTAGTTCTTTCCTAGTCTAATTTGACTTCCTGCCCTTGTGTGTTTTCCCTCCAATTTGATTGCACCTCATCACATTCACCTGTGTCGTGTCTGCCACACCTGGTTTTGATTAGCCCTTGTCTATTTAGTCTCTGTGTTCGTTCAGTTCCTGTTTGTTCTTTTGAACTCCAGTCGTGCTTTGTCTTTGGATATGTCCTGGGCCTTCTCCTTGTGTTTTACCTGTTGTTTTTTTCTGTTGGAGTTAGTACTGGGCATTTATGGATTGTTGGACTCCTGAACAAGTGAGTGTTTGTCTAAACATTCAGAACTGTGACAGATTGTCTCCATCCTGAACCTTGAAATACAGATAAAACTACATAAGTTCTTACCCTGACTTTTCTTAGTGCTGCTGTGAAGCATGCTGATGGAATAAAAAAGTTTGTTTCCTTTATCTGAATCATTTCAACCTCAGAATACTTTGCACTGTGTTGAGTTTGTCTAGTTGCTGATTGCTTCGATAACATCACTCTATGCATGGACAGCAGCAGAGATTGGACATCCTATCCTAGTGTAAATTCAGTTATTGATTTTAGTTTTGATGTGCCACCCAAAGATTTTCAGTGGCCCCATCTGGCCACCCCTTTGAGAATGTTCTGTGTTTGTGGTGCCACTTGTGGGAGAGTCCTCTCATTGTAAAAGACTGAAGCTTGTTTCTGACATGTCCCGCCTCATTCTGAAACACTGCCAATAATTGTAAAACATATTTTCTTTGGGAAACGGTACATATGTTGTTGTTTTCTTGCGTTGACATTTAGCACTCTCAAGTTTAAAATAAACATTGCATTTAGATTCATTGTAAGTGGTGAAGGCCTGAATATAATTTAATATCATGCTAAATGGAAATACCAGATGTTACAGAAGCAATCTGAGTGAGCAGACAGGTCATACATAATCTTTATATTTTATTACAAAACGCGTCTGTATTATTGAAGAGTTTAAACTAACCTCAAACATTTGTTCATGGGAAGAGTTTAATATTCTCCTCTACCAATCATGAGGTCACGCATGTGCTACATGTGGAGAGGGGACTTCCTGGTTGAACATTGCAAGTGCATTTGACATTTGACAGAAGGAGGAGGAGAGAAGTGGACTGTAGGAGAGTCTCACTTAGAGGAAAAAGTCAGTTTTTTCCCCTTGAAACATGATCAGGACCTTAAAGGTAGGGCTGGGAATTTTCTCCAGATCCACATTTAAATATTTTGGTTGAAATTGTCTTTAGGTCCTGACAGAAATTAATAACTTGTGAGCTCTGAAAAAGGAACAAAGACAATCTGTCATCTGTAGCAATTAGCATTAGCCACGAGGTACCAATCTGATGAACCAATCACGCCTCCCTGTCTCCCTGCTCGTTCTCAAGCTCACACTCAAAGCATGAGCTGAGGTCCGCTTCTGGACCAATGCCGCTTGTGCATGTAAATGATGGGCGTGTCTTTTGACGGAGCACTGAGGGAATGCTACTTTCAAAATCATGCTAGTTTTTGAAAGTTACCAACCCTGCCTTTTAAGTACTAACATGAAGGATTTATGCAATATGTAGGGATAGTTAGATAGGAAGGGAATTGATCACTTTTTAAACCCAACTTCTTAAGGTGACAGCGCATTCAAACCTATTTGATTCATAATGAAAATGATGGTGATGCTGCACATATCATTGTGTTGTGGCCTGAATATGGAGCCTCTCCAGTCTGGCAGACATCCTGTCATATCAGTTTAAAATGACAGCCGCCTGTTTTTGATGCTTGTTTGTGTCCTCAAGGTTTTTCTGGACATGTAAAACTGACATTTATTTTTAATCATTATCATTCCACTTGTATGAAAAAAATTGCATATTTCTCTTGAAGGAAATCTCTTTTGAATTATGTTTTAAAAAATTCATGACATGTTTTTTTATCTTCACTATTGCTTTTCAAATAACTCTGTTAAAAAAAAAATCAGAATTTAAGACTCCAACTTTCTGCTTCAGCTCTGAGGGAGAGAAATAGAAAGGCACTGATTTATTTTTGTTGGCAGAAAAACAGAAAACGTCTCTTCACTGAAATCTTTCTCAAACAGCATCATCACAGACTTTAATTGATTTACTCTGCTGTCGTCTTTTGTTCTCATCACTCACAAATGTAATCTTATCGTTTCCACGGGGGTGTTTTTGGATGAACTTGTGGCTCAATCAATTAATTCTGTTGTTTGAAGAGATGATGATTTTGTGGCTCTGACATCTGTCAGACTTCTGGATCTAAAATTAAAATGTGTGAATGCATCAGAATCTTTCATGTGCTTTGATAAAAAAAAAAAAAAACATGTTCTCGTGGAATAACAGGCAGCAATGCTTTGTGTTTAGTTTTACATGAGTTCTTCTCATCTTTCCAAGATTAATTCTGTTTATTAACATGCAGTTACATACGTTTCTCACCATCTTTATGAGTGATGAGTTGAACTGTTTTTAAGACGGCCAGTAAAGACCTGAGCAATAAGTTTAATCCTCTTCAATTTATTTAAGGCAGCAGAGATTTAAAGTTAGACTGTTCTGTGAGAAAACAGAGCGGTACTCAAGTTTGGGCTTCAAAGTCGAACAGGATTATTTCTTGGTTTGAGTCTTCACTTAATTTCCTCTGCTTCACACACACACACACGCACGTACACACACACACACACACATGCATTGTGTGTGTGTGTGTGTCCTTCGGGATGTCCCACCATTGGGACACGCTTGTTCCACGGTGCCACAGAGCTCTCAGAAGTGAGTCAGGCGTTGCTTGTCTCTGGAGTCTGTGGTCCCTGTAGAGCTCATTTTCCATCAAAGCAGAGCTCAGATGTGAAGTCTCTTTTCATATAAAGCAGACACATTCACACAAACATCGAAAGCCACCAATGTTACTGTGGCAAGAAAGCTGTATTCTGTGTTTGATCTGAAGTTGTCCTGAATTAGTTTGGGTCTGAAAAATAAAACAGTTTCACAAGAAGATTGTGTTCACTGAAGTTGTAACTGGATGTTCCTTTGATGAAAAAGATCATAAAGTCTTTTGCAAAAGAATCAGAAGGGTCGTCGACATGGATACAAAAAACACCGGCTAAAAATAATTCTCACATGCAAAAACTAATGATTATTAAAAATCTGAAAATTCAGGTTAAAAGTCTGATGGGTTTCAAGGAGAGTGATAAATAATCACACTTAGGGTGGGTGTCTCTATCTCAGACTATCCATCCAGTATGAAAATTAATAACCATATGAAACTTAATACAGTGAATCACCTCGATTCATGAATCGATGATGTGGTCAGACGATTTGTGTAATTTACAGAATAGTGCAGATACCGTAATATTATTTATTTATTTATTCATTTTATGAATTCATTTTATTTATCCCCTGGGGATAATACATTTGGTCAGTGATGAAAATAACGTTGTGACTAAAATATCCCTTAATGTTTGTCTCTATCCTAAATAAAGCTTTTTCAAATGAGCCCTTCCCAGTGCCATCCATCACTGCATATTAATTTGTGTTTGTTTATGCTTTGATAATATGATTCTGTGTTATCTATAGAAACATAGACTTTCATGTCAAGGTTTTCAGATTGTTCAGCCGTGTGAACTTTGGCATCTCCTCTTTAAATAACCTGCACATGTAGGTTCCCAGGCCGGGAGACTTTTCTCAGCCCACCTCTGTTGCATGTTAGAGTTCAAAGCACGTAGTTAGAGCAGACAGTCACCCTTTGCAAAAAGCCCCTTTCATTTTTCTCATGCAATAGGAGGAAATCCACTTATTAGCAGTCTGAGCTGCTTGTGTGGTTACGTGACGTACATTGTCAGTCATTTTTTGATGTAAAAAAACCTGTCCGTCTGCCTGTGTGTCTGTCCGTCCATCTGTCAACCATTTATTCCTCCCCCTGTGTTATGAGTGCTGTGTAACCTTGAGTGCAGCAGCAGGAGCTACTTTCCTATTCAGAGTGTGTGCCGCAGTAATGTCTGTCACATTTCATTTCCCTCTAGAATAGAAAATGCCAGCTGACACACAGCTCACGATTAACCACGTTTTGTGTGTGTGTCCTCTTCCCAGCACACACCCCACATCCAGTCATTAACATTTTTTGTGTCCCTGGCACTATGAAAACCGGATAAGTTATTTTGCCATCCTTCACAGAAATAGAACAACCATGGCAACTGCTACAATACCCATATGTAACATTTATGCATAACCTTGATCACATTGCTCAGTCTTTAAAGCCCATCATGTCAAAGGTTGTAACAACAACCCTCCAATAAATAAGTAAAAATTCCACAATGTAAGAAGTTCATAACAAGTTTACTCATACCTTATTCACATGAAAGTTCAGACCTGTTGCTGGCAAAATGTACTAAAAACCCTATAGGTGGGCAAAGCCCCTTTAACATGCAGTACATTACCACATATGATAAGATTATTATTCTTTAGTGAGGTCCACTAGTGATAAACCTCTGGCAGCTCCATAGAGTAACTTCAAGTCCATGAGCATGTCAGTACGTTAGAGTTAAGATGCTTGTGGTTGGATGTCACATTTTGAACTGTCAGAGTGTTTTCTTCCTATGAGGCTATGGAAAGGGAGTTGTTATGGGATTTTTGGATGGTGCTATTACAGAAATAGAAATGTGAGCTCAATACACTGGACTGAGTGAAGCTCCATCTAAACCAGCATAATGTTAGAAGGTTGAGTCAGGGTGCAGTTAGTTACACTTTTTGTGACGGAACAATATGGATGTTTATGAAATGACTTCAAATGGAGGGGTTGTTTAACATTATGCAGATGCTCCTGATGTTTATTTGAGATTTCTGTTTTCATACCCTTTTTCTGTGACCTAATCAAACACACTTCTATTGCACAAAAGACTGAAATAAACCGTGCAGCAGGCTGTGCTGCAGTGTCCTGATAAGCTTTAGGCACAGACCAGGTGAAAGTCTTGGGAGTGTGCCTATAGAGGCTCAAAGGGTTCTGCCAGGAAGAGCTGAGAAGTTTGATACGCTCTACTGACTCCACTCTGGCTCAATGGAAGAAATTGATCTCAACGGTTTAATTCAGAGATTGTGTGTGAACAGGTTGATAGCACTGCCAATGTGGGACCATCTGGCCTTTGTGAAAACCCAGAGTAAACCTGGCTAGAATGAGTCTCTAAGGCTGTGTTCACACTGCAAACCTTTAATGCTCAATTCAGACTTTTTGCTCAGATCTTATTTTTTTTTTAATTTTATTTTTTATTTTTTTGGCTGTTCACCTTGTTTTTTTTAAATGTGGCCTGTATCAGACTGCTGCAGGAGCCCGCATGTGAAAGTGGCCCAAATCTGATTTGAAAAGATCAGATTCCATGTGACTTGTGCTGTTCACACTTTCATAAAAATATCAGATTGGAGTCGCACGGGAGCAGAAGAAGATCAGTCTTGGTCTCAAGACCACTTTTTGAAGGTCTCGTCTCAGAATCGAAAGCATTTTGACTTGGTCTGGTCTCAGTCTCGGACTGGGCAGACTCTGGATTTTAAATCAAGACCACTGACAGGCTATTTTTCAGAGTCATTACTTTGATTCAAAGGAAACGGCCCTTTCTAAAAGAACAGTTAACTTTTTATGATTTTTCATTGATATTTATGGTCTTGCCCTGCCTTGGTCTTGGTCTCGACCCTTTGATGTCTTGGTCTTGTATCGGTCTCGGAGCACTCCGGTCTCGGGTATGTCTTGGTCTCGGTGAGTGTGGTCTTAGATTTAGATATTACATTTTTTAACGGACTACTGTTTTGCAAAATAACCTACAATAGTTTGACAATATTACTTTGTAATATTTTTTTATGTATGACTACACTTGGGCCATGTTTTGTTATTTCTGAGATTGACCTTGTAACTTACACCAATCAGCCATAACACTATGACCACTGACAGGTGAAGTGAACAACATTGATTATTTCTTCATAATTGAACCTGTCAGTGAAGCTTTGATAAGTACTGTATGTTTGCAGTTTTTCTGTCTCCCCTTCGTTGGTTGGGTTGGATCAGCTGCTTACTTTACTTTTTGAACAACACACACACACACACATTGCATGAGCCCTCCTTAAAAGCATTTTGAATATTGCAAACCTCACTTGTGACATTTATGCCCTGTGGCAGAGTCCCTCTATATTACTATCACTAAAATGAAACGCCTCAGTCATCTCACGCAGGATTAGGAGAATACATTTCCCTTCTTCACTGAGGGGGGAACAGCACCTTCAAGTAATGTTTCTTCACTGGAAGCTGCTTACAATTCTAATTATCGCCCATTAATGTCTCCTTGAAATGAGAGTCATTGAGATTGAACAAATGGGATTTAAATGCTACGGGTTTGGCAGAGTCTGTACTCAACGATTTTTTCATTCATTTGCCAAATCTCATTATTTCTCATCTTTGAAATGCAATCAATACGGAATTTCTTATTCACTGTTTGCTCTAAGAACACCATTTAGTAATTTCTTTAACAAATATATTATATACTTGTAATCACTGTCTACATTGTCACAATGTAATCTAAATCAGTGGTTCTCAACTCATCTCGCCTCAGGACCCACCACCAACTCCTCCCTGAAAAATTGCGATCCAAATTTCTGATATTTTTTAATCAATCAGATTTATCTAAAGAAAAAATTTGCAGTTTGCAGCTTCGGTCAAATGTTAAGTACCTCATATGGTGCCAAAAAATCTGACGGAAGCAAGAAATTGAACAATACTAACACATTTCAAAAAGCTTTTGACAGAATGTTTTTTTTTTCAGGCACATGCCAGTGAAAACAGTTCTGGGACCCACTTAGGGGTCCCAACCCACCACTTGCGAACCACTGATCTAAATGTAATTTATTTTATCTTATATCCAACATAAGCAACTTTAGAACATTGTGTTTCTTTTGTCACACGTCCTCCAAATAGTTACATACATCCTAACTATGGATAACATGTATCGTTCTCAAAATCAAAACTGAGCCGTTTAAATGACCACATGACAAAGATTTTATATCTAGTCAGGTTTTTTTCCTCTTTCATGTATTTTTATCTGACCTTCCACCTGTATGCATTCTAATATAAACAGAGGAATGTATCATTTTCATAGCCATACCCACTGCAATCCCCCTTAGACAATGAGCCAACAGAGAGCATGCCTTTACACACACAGACACACTCATATGTGTGCAGCACATACACCAACTCGACATCAAACTCCCTCACTTGGGCTTCAGCTCTGGGGAATCCAGCGGCTAAATTAGCATAATGAATTAATATCAAACACAGCTTTATCCGGCCTGTGCAGCCTCATAGCTCCAAAGCTCTGACCAACTCTTTATCTTTAATGTGTCCCCTGCTAACAGCATTAGCACAGCTGACCAGTCAGAGCACAACGTGATTCATCTCAGCATTGTTTTCAACAAAGTTTAACTGGGTTAAGGTCTAAGTAAGAAAACGAAGGGAAGCACACCGAGCCCTGCAATGGAGAAAAACCCAACAACCTTTTTAAGACATAATCTAAAAGAATTGCACTTCAATGTAACGGCTGCAGCGTTGTTTCCAGAAGCACGATTGAGTCTTTCTATGGATGGTGGGTAGAAGACACACATCAGATGATGTTGTGTGGTCTATAAAAAGCAGAACAAGAGGAAAGTGTCTGGTTCTCCCTCTCAGAGATCAATGTCTTGCCCTCTTCGGGTCAAACTCTGAATTGATTTCCCTCGGTCCACTTTCCCACAGTGAGAGATTTCTAAGCAGTAAATCGTTTGGTGGAGAACATTTGACAGAACAGATACTTGCTTGAGGAAGGCTGTCTGAGATCTTTACTGGCCGCTTCACTTGCCAACATAATTTCTAAACTCTGTCTCAAACCTCTTCATGCTCAAGAAAACGAGTATTTGCAGCGGTCTACTTCTACATGAAATCAATAAGGCAACAGCTCTTTCAACTTTTGTTGTAGTTTGAATTAAAATGAGAGATGTTGAATTTTATATTCTGCCGTCTCAAATCAACACAACAAAACGTCTCAATAAAAAGTGAATATTCACTTTCTAACAGTTAAAGGCAGAGTCGGTAGCATTGTTAGTTGCAGCTTTTAAAATCATTTTTAAAACTTGGCCCCTCCTCCTGGGCTCACTCACTGCACTGGACGTAGTGTGTACATTACTGTCTGTAGCTACTTTTCAAGCTACCGCACGCTAGCACAAGCTAACCACGAGTGTTCGGCACCTGCCTGTCCGACAGAAAACAGGCCAGCTCTGCGTCTGCGGGTGAAAGCCATTACAAGGTTCACCCTCCTTTTGTAATGAGCTTAGTCTGCTTGGCTTTTCGCCTATCTATTTTTGGTAGAAAGTTGGTGAGCGGGGTTTTTTTTTATTCCCTGCTCCAAACAGTTCTGTCGTAAACTAAAAACACACTTTTTTCGAGTCATGAGTTGTCTGTATGCTTCACTTATGTTCTGTGTTTTTTAAATAGTCTGAAATGTTTTTGAATTGTCTATTTTAATGAGCTAAGTGGGCACTGTGAATGAAAGCGCTATATAAATAAATACATTATTTATAATTATTATTTGGAACTGACATTTAAATGACTTTATATGTTGTACATGATGGCAGAGATAACTTACATTTTCTCCATCCCTTTGCTGCAAAATGTTTTTGAAAAAATTACAGTTTTTGTCTGCATGCTGGGCTTGTTCATTAACCCTTGATCTCCTCTTTCTGTTTTCTTGGTAAGGTGGAAATCTTGAACTTGTGCTGACTGTGTGTGAGTCTGACTGACTGTGAGCATCTGTGCTGATGCTGTTCCTGTCTGCCAGAGTGGTAGGGAAATGACAAGCGCACACACACACACGCACAACTTCTTAGACCTTCTACCTTCCTATTATTTTTTTCCATCACAATTGGTGTCTGATTTGATTTCAGCTTCACTTTGAGGCTTTACAGGAGGCTTGATTACAATTTCTAATTTAACCTGCAGGATCTGAAGGGAATTAAATAAGCATATTGGGTTGAATGAGGATTTTTTTGTTGTTTGAAGCACCAGGAAGGATGCAGAACGTGTAGTGGATGAGCTCCTGTGCTGTTTACATTTGATCATACAGACATGCTTTAAATATTCATTAAATGTGACGGACAAAGCTTTATTAACATCTAATGACTTACATGACTACAAAATGTGTTTCTTATATAGAGAAGATTAGGGAGGGTTATCTAATTTCAGGTCTTTCACAGTGACATCTAAGAATACAATAGAAGAATTACCCACAGGGTGTGAGAACCACTTATGTCCTGAACAAGAATGTCCGTGTTCCTTGCACAGCACCAAATTGTGTTGCTCTGTGATTCAGGCACAGTGGATTTTTACAGTTTTCCCAAACTGAGTTTTGACCATGAACTTTTGATACATTCAGATGAATATTTATTAAGCTTAGGGGCAACTTACGATGAATACAGTGCGTGCAAAATCCGCCATTAAGATGCAAATAAAGACAGAGGCCCTGACATTTGAAGAACTTTGTTTTTTTAAATCTGCACTTTTGAGTATCTCTGTGTTGTAATATCTCTCTGAAGGTCCTGACCCAACAAAGAAAAACTGGACAGTTTACTCTCTGGCAAGAAGCAGAGCATTAATGCACTAAGCCAGATATTTATTGGGTGGTGCACATTTAGCAGAAGTTACAATTATTCATATATTTTTTTTTTTTAGACTTTCTCAAAAATGTGTTCTTTTTTTTATTAATGCAAGAAAAAAGAAGTTGTTGTGCAGGAAGAGAATATCGTTCAATGTGGATGGCTTCATGGCCGTCTTCCTGTTGTTGATGGTTCTCCAAGTAACGCTGAACTTAAGTCTGCTGCTGCTGGAATAGCTGGAACACCAAGAGCAAGTCCATCCAGCTTCATGTAAAGGAGATGCTGCTGCAGATGTGATTCTGTGCCCACACCATCGATTGTCCTGCATAGTTTTCAGTTAACTACCCCTGAGACTACATTTGTTTGAGGCATCCCAATGTGTCAACTTCTGTTCAGATATTAATGGTACCCCGAGGCATTTAGTGAAAAGACTAATACCGTTGGTATTTTGGGAGGATGGCCTCAGCATGCGTCTTGTTCTTTTATTTATTACCCGGATAGGAAGAAAATGTCTTTGTTTTTAGTCACTTCTGTAGGAATCAAAGATTAAAGCTCTTTCTCTGTAGTTAAGAAATATTATTCCTCGTTTTATGACATGGCTTTAATCTCCTAAATGTGTTCAGATGAAGGCTCAGTGGTGGGTATGCCATCAATACTGACAGCGCAACATTAAATTAGTAATTGCATTAATGCTGAAATACTGAGCATAGTAAACTGTATTCTTACTTATAAACAAGAAGTCACACTGTTACTTTGAGCAAGTTAGCATGCTAGTGTTGTATCCCCCAGCATTGCTGTGCAGCCTGAAGGAGGTAGAGAGTTAAAATTAGGACGGTAAGTTAAAACCACATTATGGTCTTTTTAAAGTTGCGACCTTTTTTCAGGCAGCGTTGGAAATAAAAGAGAAGAGTCCTTCACTACAAGGGAAACATCTGCTGAATGTTGCTTTTTATTTTCCATGGCATGCTTTAATAGCACGCTACAGAAGAGGATTAGGGCCAGACGAGAAAGATGTTTTTTTTCATGATGCACTTTGAGAATAAGGTCAAAATGTCCAGAACAAAATTGAAATGTAATTTCAAGAATTAAGTGGTAATTTCACAACTTTATTCTCAACATTTCAACTTTTTTCTTGAACTGCCTCATGAAAAAGAAAACATCTTCCTCCTCTCATTATTTATTTCTCATGTCTGGCCCTAATCCTCTTCGGTAGCAGGCCTTACTGAAGGATAGGTTGTTAAAAAAGCAAAAATGATGCACTGTGAGTCTCCAGCTTCTCTTAAATATTTGTATTTAGAAAAGAGAAAGTACCTGGAAAACTAGTTTAATCATTGCATCACTATCAGATGTCTCTACTTTTTCCTTTTTTTTTAACCATGCAGTACATCCCATTATCTCTCTCAAACATACAAAACAAAGCCAGTGGAAGAGCTCAGTTGAGTACCATTTGTCTAAAAGCAGAGTTAAGGCCGCTGCTGTCATGTCTTCTCTTCTTCTAAATGGAAGTGCTGCTGATGGATTATGTATTTGCTTTTTCAGGTCGGATCAGCCCTGAATGAATCTTCCACAGCAGAGAACAAAAACACACTTCAGCATGCACTGTGGTACGGATGTACGCAGGGTCTGTTGTTGGTGTGCTAAGGGTTATTCTTACTGTGTTGTGGTGTGGACACACAGAGAGAGAGAGAGAGAAACTTTTGAGGTTGTTAGCTGGTAATATATGCGATGACATTATTGTTTTTGAAGCATTAAGGTGTATAAAATATTTAAAAAGCACAAAGTTCACATATTACAGTTACCATGTTTTCCTAACACCAATATGTGTCTCTAGTCTGTCTACAAACCCCCAATGATAAGAAAAGTCCATCCTCTCCGTCTTTTACCTGCTCCACTTTTCAGAAAATGTGTGCTCAAACAGGCCGTTTGGAGATTTTCACTTGACATCACAAAGGACAGTAACCCCTCCCCCAGATGGGTCACACTCCCACAGCTAGGTGTTTGTTCTGCCCTCTGAGTCTGCCTTCTCACCGTAAACAATAGGACATGGAGCGAGAAAGCCAGAGACACCCAAGCCCTTCCAGAGAGGGGGCGTGGTCAGACACAGCTCATTTGCATTTAAAGGTACAGACACAGAAACAGCCTGTTCTGAGCAGGGCTGAAATAGAGGGGTTTATAGGCATGATCAAATACAGGATCAGACTATTTTTTTTTAGCAACTAACTTTAAAGACATGTTTTGGGGAGCTCTGAGACTTATTTAAACTGGTTGAAAAAGGAGAATATGTCACCTTTAACTCAAAGCCAATACCATCAAACAAATATAAAGTACATAAAATGATGTGTTGTTTAGAGCAGCATGACAGTCATCAGAGACAACACTTTCACACATGAAACCTGCAAATGGTTGGGTTATTACCTTGTCAAGATGTTTTTTTGAACACAATATCTGTATTTTACACATCTTTGATTTTCTTCTTCTGCTCATTATTTTTGTCGGCTCTGCTGGAGCTCTGCAGCCTGTTGGAGAATAAGAACTCCACAGGAGAAGCATGACGATGAATATGAAGTCAATGCACAAGTTCAATCCACAGACAGGCCAAATAAATTATGGGTTTTTGGAAACTTGTTTTGTATAATGCTCTATTCAACCCAAAAGGTTTTCAAAGTAGCTCAGCATCGTCTTGTTCCTCATTACATTTGAATGGACATGTGCTTAAGATATCTAAGCTTATCCAATTTTCTTCTCAGTGATGGAAACTCCTGGTATTAAAAAGAGAGAGGGAAGTTGTAATCTTTCCTGTAATGACTCTTAAATTAAACCCACAGCATGTGAATTCCACCACCAGGGGGCTCTCAATCCAAACAATAACAGAGGATGACTTCGAGGCTGAGGGGGAATCATTGGAGTGATTCTCTCCATCATCATCCCTGATGGAAATTCATTTATTGACTTTTGTCTTACGAAATGTGGTTTCTGATGAGTTTTGAGTACCATCCTTTGTTTTCAAAAGAATATAAATGCCCACCTACTATATAAAATGCTGACAGAGTTCATGTCTGTCTGAGATTCTGTGCATGTCATGATCAAAAGAAAATCAACAAAGAGGTTTAAGTATTGTATTTTCTTGAACCTGTGCAGATGCTCAAGCCCAGTACGTTTTCATTAAGTGTCTCAAAGCTGTGTGTACTACTATTGAAAGCAATTGCTAAGGAAGATGTGAATATTAGATTTTTGGCTGGATTTAACAGTTTGAACAAAACTTAAGTTGTGATGCTTTCTCTGTTATCCAGTGTGTAACACTATTGTTAAATCCAGTTGGCGTTGGGCCTGGAAGTAGAGCTCACACAAAGCAATGGGCTTGTTAGTGGAAAATTGATCTTCTCCGACATGATGATGCAGAAGTCAAATGGATGATTCAAAAGCCACAGTATGTGTTCATGATAGTCAATACTGTAGCTGAGACGGGAGCAGTGATAAAAATGTGATCTTGCAGACAGTTGTATTGTGATCAGACATTTCAAATATGAAACTCTTCTGCTCTGTTAGGAGAGGCTACAAACAGTTTGACAAATTAAATACAGAGCGGTCATTGATTCAGAAAATCATCTTCAACCAATTTTATTTAAAATATGAAGCAAGTTCTACATGGTACAGTTGATCAGGAGAAATTATGCATTATATTAAAATTGTGCCTCCCAAGCAACATTAATCTTCCAGTGACTTAACAAAAGGCTTATAAATATTTACTGGGCTTAAAATGGAACGAAAACTTCAGAGCCTTCTGCAGGTTTCTGCCTCTGGTGATTTTTGCTCCATCCTTCTTTAATGTCCTCTTCCCCAAAAAACATTAACAACAAGGACCGATTTATAATGATTTACTGTGCATAAATTTCTCTGAATTAGGACATTCAGCAGTGTTTGCTCTTACTCATAAAGGTAGCCCTCTTACTTTATACAACGTTTTTCTCTCCAATACTCAGAAAGCAATTCCTGCCAAATAATCTGATTCACTTATTACAATTGGGTCAATTCAGTTCTGAATATTTGTTTGGAGACTTCCATCAAGGAGATGAAGAATAGTCGGACAGGTTGAAATGTTGTTTCATGTCTTTAATTTTATAAACACTTAGCATTGATCAACTTAAGCAAGATAATTGTCCTGATATTGGGCCTGATTTCCCAGTTCCGTCCAAAGTCAGCAAAGGCACGATTATCGGATAGCTTTTAAGATTATGTTGCCAGATTTTCTTGTGGTGTGAGGCGTTACGAGTGATTTTACCCTTCCAAGATATAGACATGTTTAATATTAAGGATTAGAAATCCTTTATTTGGAGAACACATAAGTCAGCTGAGCAAACACTCCTTGGATTGTCACATGGAACAGAACAATAGCCAATGAGGAAACAAGCTGACTGAAGCAGGAAGCCCAACAAACAACTATGGCGACGACAGCAAACGGGAAGAATGAAGTTAGATGGACATCAGAAATGGAGAACCAACTGGTTGATTTGTTGCAACAACACAACGCAACATACAGCCTGTGATGTACATCATACCATGATTAAACTGACAAGGACAGGAGTCGGACTGAAATTGCTACTGCAATGGATATAGCAGGTAACAACTTCCTGGTACATCTCGTGTGGTTACAAGTTTATAGAGTCGAGACTCTGGTTGTTGGTGAATTAATGTGTTAGTTTGGTGTCCTGAGTTTGTCCTGTCGTTGCACACCACACACTTTAAGGACAAAACTGTTAAATCTGTGAATATTTGTTGCCATGTGTGGCCTCTCAAATTTTCAAAATCGTTTAAGAATTTGAAAATCTTGTAGTGGGTGCCAGGCTTTGGATCACAGCCCATGCACACCCAGGTGTGGACACTTAACCTAACGAGTTCCTGCAGTGACACAGCAGACCGACCAATTAGAATGACCAACAATATGACATCAACAGCAGGACCATGTTTTTTGTTCTACTATCAAGACATTTTTTACCTTTCAGGATGTCCTGAGGTTGTTATTTGTTTAGCTGTAAGGCTACATAGCATTCAATGTTGATCTCTAAGTCAGAGGTGCTACAGAACCCCTGTCATATACGTTTCTGAATTATTTACACATTGAGACTTAGGTGGGATTTATAGCTGACTGCAACTAATTTGGGAAGAGAACATGGTTGTAAAATGTGGGCGACTGCTAATTAAAGCACCACATGCTTCTGTCTCTCTCCATATCTCCATTGCTTATGCTTTCTCATTGCAGTAAAACAAATGATGCATTACAAATGTCCATGAACAGAGATGTGGGAGTAGAAACTGACCTCCATCAGACCCTCCTCCATCCATATCTCAGAACCCCTATAAATATTAATGAAGACATTTGAATAATGTGAATTGAAATGACAAAACATCATTTCGAGAAGAAGACATGCAGAAGTAGCCGTAAGTTGAGCACAGGAGAAAGAATCTTTCAGACCTGAAATGTGTCTCCTCTAGGGGTCAAGCCTTTCCGAAAAGTGATGTGAAAATAATGCAAACAAGTTTTTTGGTATGACAGTGTTCAAAATACATTCAGAGGCAGATTACTAAAATCTCAGACGTGATCTTTGACCAATATTAATTTCAACTCAAAGGCTTTTAGCATCACATTTTAACAACATTTTTTGTGCAAAATGACCAAATACCTGGACAATGTGAACAAACAAAAAGCAATAAAAAGATTTCAAAAAAAAAAAAAAAAAAAAAAGCTTAAAATAAACACATGATACTTGTGCCCTAATGAAAGGATAAGTGTTCAGGGAAGACACCCCTTGCTCCAGGCATGCCCCCATCTTACTGATAAATTACGTAACCTACCCTATGGCCATTAGTTGCCACGGCAAACAAAACAGCATTGCACCTTCAACATAATATCTCCTGTATATGGAAAGACTAATGTATCGAAACACATTATATGAGTGACATCTGTATAAATTATAGTGATGTCACAAAATGCATCTCCAGTTACTTTTAGTAGTTGTGATTCATGTCATGCTGCGTTGTGAATGATCTCACTACAACTCAAAGCCTGTAGCTTAAAAAACAACTGAGGCCAAAGAGGAAGAAAGCTGCTCTAAGTGACAGGGACTAAATAAAATGAGATTATGTGCTGGGGTGGTGTGGTGGCTTTTTGGACTGTCTTCTCACTGTCTTCTCACATCCCCGAGGGATGTGTCCCACGGGGAGTGAGACCTCATGTTCCAGGAACCAGAAATACAACCTTTCAGACATTGCAACTACCTCCCCTCTATCTGACACAAACAGATTGAAGTCATGAACTATTGGAAAAATAGTTTACAAAAATTGAATGAAAATATTGGAGCAATGCTTGGGTCCAGTATCACCTTAAACAAATAGAAATGTTGCAGCACCTGTTGACACACTGTGTAGTATTTCTACATATGTTATTATTTTAATACATTCTCTGCATACAGCTAGTGGTAAGGACGCTTGTTAAAGGCTTACTATGCGACTTCCAGAGCAGATTTTCAGACCTAAGAGAACGCTCTCTACAGACACACCTCCTTCATCCCTCAGCTCGTCTCTCCCCTTCTCTATACACACTTCCCCTGTCCTGTTTCAGGGTTCTGTAAGGCAGAGACAGCAGATGATTGCTAATAGCATCTGAAAAGAAAAGATTTAAATGGACGATATGCATCTCAAAGTTGATTCTGTTGTTATATATTTGTTGTATGTCATGTCACACAATCCTGATATTGTGCTGATAAAATCAGAGGAAGGTAGTGACTCATAAAACTTGCTTTGGCTCAGGAGGAAGTGGGCACTAAAACTTAAATGACTCGAGGGTTGTGCCATTGATGTCCCCAAGTGCACACTTTCTTCAGATTGGCCAGCTCTCTAGAAGCCTTCCAATGGGGCAGAATGCTGCAGGGTTGCCAGGGGATGGCTGCTCGTATGCTGGTGTTACGGCCAATGAAAACGGCTCTACTTGCCTACGTAGAGGCTTGAAGCCACCTCATGAACGTCATGCATTCATCTCAGGGAACTACTGCTAGTTTTGCAGCACAGGTCGTTAAGCGCCCTCTGCAGCTTCATCCTGGGATTACTGCAACATATGTTTACCTCTTGATCTAAAACTTTGCCCATCTTTAATATGCCCATACAATATTATAAAACTGTGTGACTTTTAAAATTGGGATCAGCATGATAGGTAAACTTTAACAAGAAAATGAAGGTTGCTTAATGACAAAGGTCTACCATCTTTCCCGCTGTTGTTTATGGACTGCATGCAAATTGCCTATCAATCATTTCATGGGAGGGAAGGGCTGTGACATTTTTGTCCATATATTAAGAGGTGGAGATGGAGAAAGGAATGATGCGTCAGGTTATTGTCTCTCTCTGCAGGATGGCCTCAACGCCTTTCTTATCCATTCCTCTTCTTCCGAGGTTGTCATCTTCATTTGGCTTTCACCTTGGAAGATCAACATCGTATTTTTTCAGTCTGACAACATTGTCTGTCAGTTCACAACAGGGCCAACACTTGAATACCAAGTGTCTTTGTCCTTACTCGCTCCGTCTGTGGTTTCAAGGAGTTTTTGATGTCAGCAGATCCTCCTCTCATTGGAATTTATAGTAACTGCAGTAAATCAAAGGAGGGTGTTTTGTTTCTCTGTTGCCCACATGATATGTTATTCCCCTTAGTGTATCCTTGAGGAGAGAATATACATTATGCATGACCATACATTTCAGTTGATATGACTGTATATGTTGATGTTTACAGTATGTGAATACTCTGTACAAAAATGATAGACCAGACCAGTCTACAGGAAGAGCCAATCCTTGAATCATGAATAAATATTTTTAATATTTTTTTCCCATGAATATGAGATAAACAGCTCTAAATTTTCTTTGTAAAAGTGGGATCAGTGTTACTGTATTTAAGGTTACTTAAAGGTCACAGGTTGGTAGCCGTCCGTGTTCCAACAGTTGGAAATAACTATGCTTTTAAAGATAAAAAGAGGGATATGGATATTTTCCTACTAAAATTTAGTTTTTGTCTTAAAATGAATAGTCCGTTTAGTAAGGGATGCATGCCCCATGTACAAAAGTTTAACGGCTCGTGTTCAAATCCGACCTGTGGCTCCTTTCCTGCATGTCATTCCCCACTCTCTCTCTCCCGATTTCTGACTCTATCCACTGTCCTATCTCTCAAATAAAGCCATAAAAAACTACAAAATAAATCTAAAAAAAGAGCCTTACACAAGACGCTGATCCCAAAATTGCCACTAAAGGTTGTGCTAACATTATATCAGTGTGTTTGTATGAATGTGTGTGTTTGATTCAGAACCGGGTGAGCCTCCTTCACAGTGCCTTGATTCTGTGCCATCGGGTGTTTGAGTGTCTATAGTTGTTCCAGTGCTAGATCAGTGTTGCCAAAATCGATGCTAAGATCTCCATGAATTAAGTAGGCATGCTTTTTTTGTAGGCAAGTGAGTACATGTTACTTTTAGACAGACTAATACTACATATGTCTCAAATCTGTAAAGGCTCTTATAGCCCTGTCTCCACCAAGCGGTCCGGTTCAGTTCGGTAAAGTCTGGTACTTATTGACGTTTCCACTGTCAAAAGTTGGGAAGGGTACCAAAAATACACGATCCATACCCTCATACATTTTTGCTACCCTTCTGTCGGGGTGCCAAGCGTACTGATCCATCCCTACCAGTTGGAGATAGACACATTAGCGTAGCACCGCCCCATAGACGATCTTGAAGATGCAGACCTTCCTAGGAATCATTGATCTTTGTTTACTGTCACATTCTTCTTCTTTGTTGAATTCAATGGCCGTCTACACTATTCCACGCCACTGTGATTTAGTGATGAGTCAGGGTACGGCTGGCTGTGGACAGGCAAGCAAGTTCAGGGTTTACCTTACCAAACCCAACCAAACCTAACCGGACTGCTTGGTGGAATGGGGCTTATGACTAACTATAAAATGAGGAGTTTGTAGGAAGCCCTGAGGCTTTACTTACACACAATGTTCACAACCCATAGCATGTAAATGATTACCCTAGCATATATGTCCATGATAACAAATGTATTGTTTTAAGTTCTGCTCAAATCTGCATTAAGCAGTGAACACAATGTTCATCTGAGGATGATGGGATTTGAAATGGGATGTTGGGGCAACCTGAAAAGTTGGGGGATCACTTAAGTGACAATATTTCACAGCAAGCCCTCAAAAAGCTGTTTCTTCTGCATAAACGTTTCTGAGTACTGACAAATCGACGTCCCCAGAGCCTTGGTGTTTAAATACTCACAGAGAAAAAAGTCGGATTACTTCATCGCCATATGGGTTTTAGGTCAATCTAAAGGCCTTCGTTTTATTCTTGAACCTTGTCTTGCAATTTCATGCTTGAGCTGAGTCCAAAACTCTGATTACTTTGTCAGACTTAGCTACTTTTTTGTTATTCTCAGTTAAAGGTTGGAATGGTGCCAAATTAAAAATATCTTGGTCTGTATAATTCAAGCTGCCACATACAAGAGCGTGTTTATCTTTCATGACCGGTCATCTTCAGCTCGACCCTCTTCAACTCTTGGCGTTTACATTATGTGTGATTATCTTGGAGAGTATGTGAGGTGAAAACTGATTTCTCTGTGTCAGGGTTGTTGACAGGCTTCACATGAGTTTCTCCGTCAACATCAGACCTTCTTGTCGCCCCAGTGAAAGCCTCTGGGTCAACATTCGCTCGATAGCAGCACTCAGTGAAAGAGTTCATGGAGGTCAAAATCACTTTGTGGCTTTTTTTTGTTTTTGTCTTTGTCCATTATCTAAAAATAGCTCTCTAAATGCAGATAGGTAACATGCTTTTATGCTGTACTGCAGAACATGGTCACAGTGCTGAGTGACTGGGTGGGTGGGACTGTTGAAAGTGCAGGTTCTGGGTGAATGTCATCAACTCCTGTAGCTCCTCAATCATCCTCAGCATTGAACAGCTCTTACAGCAGAATGGATTTGGTCTTTTGAGGAACAAGACTGGAATCATAATATCTTTGTAGACACACACAGTATGAGGACATTTGTTCTCTCGGTGCTTCTCGTTCTTCACAGAAAGGGTGTTGGCTTGTCAGAGTAATTAGTGAAACTATCAATCAGCTTCACAATATATCATTTACAAAGAGTTATAAAAAGAGGACATTTTCACTTTTGTTCCGTCTGTTGTCTCTTTGAATTAAATAAACTGACACCCATCACTGTTCTAACTGTGACGACTGCACTGCTTTGATCAACTGAAAACACAACAGAGACCGAATAGAAGACTCTGAATCATTTTAATGATCAGATCAAAGTCTAACAGCTCTGTCTGGTGTCAGATGAACCATTGTCTGGAGGTGATGGAAAATGACTCTGGACTGTGAAATTAATGCTTTGACTTCCATTCTCCCGATGCACTGAGCTGAGAAATTATTCAGAATGACTAACTTATTGGGTCAGAGTATTACAATTCACCCATTTCTTGATGCCAGGGAAATTATAAACTAGAGTGAAGCTAAATAATATCCTTATCTTCCCTTTATTACTTTACGTTGTTTGAATATTCAAATGATGATTTAATCTTGACTTTTCGTTTGTTATTTTCACAGCCTGTCTGGCCTAGTTTAATTGATCCCTATGTGTCTCCAATTTTCAATATTAAGCTAATTATTTTTAGTCACATTTCCTTGTGTTTGAAAGTGAAACATGCAGACACAACTTATAGACTTTTAAAAATCTCTTGGTCTGGAATATCAAGGTTTCCCCACCAATCCCAATAAGAAATAAAATGTATGTTTTAAGGCTGATTCAAATTTTGAATCACATTTTATTGTTACATTTTAATAGTTAATCCTGATTAATTGCATTTTTAATCTCTTTTTTGAAATCCTATTATTTTGTATTGAAGATAAAATATTTTAGGATTTTATTTTGAGTATTCAGCTGAGAGTACTTTACTTCAACCCCGCTTTTATTTTGAAATAAAGTAAGGGCCTTCTGGTAAATGGATTTTTAGGACATGAACTTCAGCACAGAAACAGAAAGTGGTTAGGGATCACAAACTAAATTAAAACAGCTCAAAGGAACGGTAACAAAGGTCAATGTGTGATGTGTGTCATAAGGTGGATATTACTTTTAGCCTCGTCAGCCGAGCAGTCTGAGAGTTTGTTAAAGTGAAATTAGACATTCAAAGATGCAGCAGTGTCCTTCTTTTACATCATTGAGACTACAGGGAGACACTGAGGACGACTATCTACGGTGAGCCTGAAGGGACAAAACAACATGAGATTAATCACTTATTAATGAATGGAACTCCCTAATGACATACATAACTTCATGTTGAAGCTGAATGCAATCAGTTGATTCTCCAAAACACACTGGACTGCATTTTTCTTTTTACCAAGTGAAAGGATCATTTTACAAGTGTGTTAGAGTGTGTTTCTCTGTGTGTAGGTGTGTTGTATTGTTTTGAGTGTTGTACAACTTTCGGGGTTGCCAAGGGCCCTGGCGAAAGAACATTAATGTATTTTAACCTTTTGTCTATTGAATACAGAGCCCATTTAATAACAGATGGTGTCACAAGCCATGTGGTTGATTTTATATTTTGTTTTTAAAACTACAAAAATATATGTTCATTCATATGTTCATTTTCAAATCCCCAAACGAGTGAGCAGTTTCACCATTATGATCATAAAATATGTCATTTTGTGAAACCACTGGACCATCTCTACCTTCAAAGGTCATCTGTCCATAAGGACTGTTCACTGTTAAAACTTCAGCTTCACTCCCTCACTAGCCGTTTTCACATATGCACTCCGGATAATATCTAAATAATTGCAGAAGGACCGCTCCGGAGATTCTCCCCTGTCAGAGGGGAGGCGGGGCGAGGGATTTCCTGAGGTAAGACGTGACGTAAATAAACAACGCAGAAGTAGCGGCCGAAGGAACAGAGTCCGCTACACGACGTTATAATGAGAATATTTGCCTTTATATCAATGCTATGTGTAGTCCAGTGGAATGACAACATCCACAGAACAGTGGAGAACAACATACTGACGAACAGAAAACATAACGCAGCCGTTTAACTATGTGCACGGAGATCGTAGTGGTCGCGTGCAGACACTTTAGGCAGTCACTGTATATAAACGTCATTCTCTTTCCATTGGCTCGAGTTGAAATCTCTGGAGTATATGCTGCCGTGTTCAGACATCAGCTCACTCAGATTTTCTGTGGATTAAATACTAGGTATCCGGCAGGAGAAACTCCGGGTAAAGTCTACAAGAAAAATGCTGCTGTTTGCGTTCACGCCTAAAATCCCTCCGTGTAGCCAAATCTCCAGAGTTTTTCAGGAGACTTCCGTATGTGTGAAAAGGTTTTTTGTCAGAGCGGGGTGAAGAGATCATTTGAGGAGTGTTTGTCTGCTGGTAGAAATGACAGTAAAGTGTCTTTGCATTCCCATCAGTCCACAATAACTTCTCTCCGACTCACTGAAGCGTGAAGTGGAAGAGAGCTTCATAACTCTTCATAAGAGTTTCACAGAATTGGAATGATAACTCAATACTTACTCAGATTGTTGACTCTATTTATTATCTGTTGTTGTCATTAAGTGGACATTTAGGCAGCTTTTATCACTTTGCATTCTACCTCCATTTGTGAACTTGCATGAACCTGTACCTCCAATCAAGCACCTGGCATTTGGTGCTAGTTTGATTTTCTCACACAAAAAGTAAATTAAGTAATTAAGTTTGTACCTTAATCTCCATTTAAAATTGGTTGCATTCAAGACTTAACTAGTATGGTTCCCATGGGGATTAGAGTTCTGGCTGTTGTGAAGCACTTTATAACAACAAATGATCATGATCATGATCATGAACCATCAGCAATGACAATTAACAATTTACCCATTCAGATGTTTTTATCATATCATCATTAAAACCAGAAATTAAATGAAATTTGTTATCAAGATTTAAGAAAATCATAATTTCCAGCTTTTATTTCATACGTGAAAGAGTTTGCACACCAGTTTTCCTAAATGCATCTAAAGTATTAAAGGTCACATGTTATGCAAAATATACTACACCATGTTTTTCTAACACTAATATGTGACCCTAACCTATCTAAAAAAACGAGAAAAGTGAGAAAAGTCCATCCTCTCCGTCTTTTGTCTGCTCCACTTTTCAGAAAATGTGTGTTCAAACAGGCTGTTTGGAGAATTTCCCTTCATGACATCACAAAGGGCAGTAACCCCTCCCCCAGCTGGGTTACACTCCCACAGCTAGGTGTTTGTTCTGCCCTCAGAGTCTGCCTTCTCACCATAAACAATAGGGCATGCTGAGAGAAAGCGAGAAAGCCCGAGGCATCCAAGCCCTTCCAGAGAGGGGGCGTGGTCAGACACAGCTCATTTACATTTAAAGCTAGAGACACAGAAACAGCCTGTTCTGAGCAGGGCTGAAATAGAGGGGTTTATAGGCATGATCAAATACAGGATCTCTCTCTCTCACACACACACACACACACACACACACACACACACACACACACACACACACACACACACACACACACACACACACACACAGGGGTATATTCAAGTAAAACATGAATATACCTCTTTTCTGGCCTGTGCTCACTGTAATTGTCTCTTAAATACAGGATAAGAGTGGATTTAGAACAAGAAACTTTACAGACATGTTTGTTAAAAAGGAGAAAAATATGTGAACTTTAATATCACAGTAATTCCAGATCTCTACCATGTTCCTTGTGTGTGAGTTTCTTGACGTTTCTTGTCGAGGTGACTGTCAGCTGTTTCTGTCCATCTAATGTCTTTGAAGTCATCGCAGTGATCACAGTTGGTCAGTTTCCCGTCATCCATTTCTTTTCATACAAACCCCTCAACTGACATTTAGCAGAGTTTACTCGGCTTGTTGATAATTTGCTATGATTCTTTTTGTGCATTTTGCTCTGCAAAAACATGTGCAGCAGTTTTGTTTGATGTAAATCTAATTCAGGACATTGACTTGGAGCATTCAGCAGCTTTGTTCTGAGTCTTTGATGCAGAGCGGATATTGTTATGTTAATAATTTATTCAGATTGATCCAGTTTTCTCCAATTTCTCTTTTCTTCAAATTGTTTTGTTTTTAGGAACATAATGTCTTTATAGTCAGAGTGGGATTCAATGAATGGGTATGAAGTTACTTCCATTTGAACATTTCAAAGAGCACATACATTTTTTTGTCATTAGTGGATGGATGATGTCTAGTTCAGCCTTGGTGTTAAGGCTGTACAGGTCCACATCTATTTAATACTGTTGTATGTTCACTGATAAGAGTTTTGCTTAGAATATGTCTTCCATCATGGCCTTGTTGACTCCCGTCCAGCCTCCCTTATTTAGAACAGAGGTGTTATTATCCTGCATGTCTTCACACCTGTCTGATCCTATTAGATCACAACACATCTGCTGAGCTGATCAGCTCTGTAGCCCTACAGATGGTGAGCTGATGACTAGTCATAATGCAGAAAATGAACATCAAATCACCTGATAATATGAATTAGATTGGCTTTTATTTCTATCGAGGGAGCCTGTGGATTCTGTGTTAGAAGTCTGGACATGTGTGCTTTGACTTGAGGAAAGGTCCTATTCAAATGGAAACCATGTGCCCTGCAGTCCTCAGTTTAAATGAAGTGAGCTTCACATTGGGAGTGGGAGTTTGTGTGTCCTGTCAGCGTCCAGTCCTTGGTCCTGTCCTCTTCTATCTTTCTATTTTCTCCTCTACCTGAACCTCTTCCTGTCGTCTATTAGAGCCAGAGGGCTGGAGCTGCTCTCTCTCTCTTCTACCATTTTATCCAATTTTATTTAAGATAATGCATTATAATTACATTTTCACAACAGCTACACAAATTATTTATTTTCTATACATCTAGTTGCTTTAATAATTGTTTTTGTCATCTCATGCCTCACTGCTTTCCTAATAATTAATCATTTATTCTATCAGCTGTTCCTTTGAACTGATATTCACAAGCTTTCCTAAATTCTTCTCAGGATATAGTTATATAAATTAAAAACATGGAATGCAGAGGCTGCAGGCTATTTCAGAGCCAGTCATTTTTCTCTATTTGATTTAAAACTTCAAATGTCTCAAATCTCGTATTTAAATTATTTCATGATGCAGCTGAAGCATTACAAGTCAGCCAGGTCAACAAGCCCGTCCTCCAGAACGACTGAATAGCTGTAAACAGTAATGGAAAAGAGAGGAGAGGAGAAAAGGAGAGGCTTTGTGTGCTATGGACTGGTTGTGAATTGGATTTGGACCAGACTGAAGTGGCTGTGTTGTAAATCACTAAAGAATAAGCAACTGCAGCATTGTGCAGGGATGTATGGGGTTGGATTTGAGATGTATGGAGTTCATGCAAGATAAAACACTGCATGGTGATGTGATTAAATACTGGTCATCTCCTGTTCTGTAGATGTAACAGAGTGTGAAGCAGAACAGAAAGGGAGTAAAAGGATGGATGGAGGACAGGGCAGAGAAACAGGGACTTAAAGTGGGGAAGAATCAGGGCTGAGAGAGATAAAAACAGATTAGAGGCAAACAGCGGGGAGAGATGTCGTGCTGTGCTGTCCCACCAGAGAGAGAAGTACTGAGTGTTCATCACATTGTGTAGATTTTCTGCAGGAGATGGTGTCTGAATGAATGTGTTTGTGTGTGATTTCTGACCTCACTTCTGCAGGACACAAAAACAGCATTTCTCACTGTGTTTGTTTGCATGCTGGGATCTCAACTGGCCTTACTGACTTTTCTGCCTTTGCTTCTTAGAGTCTGGTTTGCATGTACCAAGTTTACAAAAAAACAATTATTTTAATCATGCATTAAGCACGCATTAGGCACACATTTAAGACAAACACACAACACAGTACATAAACACACTCCTGCACTAGTATCACACATGCAGACAGACTACCACCTGCTATGCACAAAGTAAAGAGGAGGAATTAAAGACTTTCAGACGAGAGTGCTGCTCTTCTCTTGGCGGGATTCAAAGAGGGGATGTGTGCTCTGCTTCCTGTGTGCACATTGTGTTTATATGTGTACCCCTTATTCTCCTCTGCATCTTCTTTGCTACTTACAGTATTCCTGATAAGTTTTATAAAAGCCTTTTTTGTCAGAGTCCTTGAATGCAAAGTCACCGGTCGGTTCATTAGAAGCACTTTCATGCAGCGGATTCATGGATTCTTTCAGTGTACAAGTAATGCTTTGAATATCTGGCATAAATGATGCACATAATGTGTTGGACCAAATCCTAGCTATATGGAGATATCTTCACTTCCAAATCATGAGCAAAAAGACTTATTGCATGCAGGATCATTCACTGCTTTGTGGCCTCCTGTTAAAATGTATAATTGTGAACTATGAATGTGAATTAGTTTATTTAAATCTGTGTGAAATGGATGTTGAGCTAACTCATTTTAGGTGTGAACTTGCACAACACTGCTGATGTTGGGGATCAGATCTTCAACGATAAAGCTAAATTGCAGTTACAGTTTATGTGACAAACTTCTACATGTGTTGTTGAATCATCTTTCATGCTGCTGTGATGGGACAGGATTTGTGGCCTGTGACAGACTATGTGTCATGTAGAGGTGTATCAACACAATGCCTCATCAACTTCATCTCTTATTTCACTCCAAAATGACTTTGACTTTGTCAGCATTGCTGTTCAAACTTTCAGGTATAACTCTGGAATGTATTGATTATCTTTAATAATAATTAAGTGATTCTTTGTATCCCTAAAATGTAATTTCCTCATTATCCTCACACGTCTACAGTATTCTAGTGTAGGAAGGTTTTTAGGACATAACCAGCTGTGTCTGCTCTAGCCTTTCCAATATTACTGCAGCCCCCCCCCCCCCCCCCCCCCCCCCGCAGTCTCTTGACATAACCTGTGTGACAAGGACATGTTAGACATCAACCTTCAGTTCTCATGAAGACTCTACAGAAAATATGTCTTTACAGAAGACGCCGGCATCAGTTTTCTGAACATGCTGTTTGCCCTGGAGAAATACGAGAAATGTTCAGGATCTAAGAGATATTGTTGTACACAGCGCTTTTAAAACAACCACGATCACACATTTACACACCATGGCAGTCTGAGTGCCAGATGAAACATTACACCTGCTGTGGTTCAGTCTTTTACATAGACCTGAGAAGATAATGTGAACTCTACCTGCAGTATTATAAGTTATATTGCCTCTGATACTTTACATTACAACATCCCCCCCCCCCCCACACCTTCACATCCACACACACACAATCTTCTATTCCATGAACCAAGCTTGCTTCGGCCTATCAATTTCTCTCTCACTGCAAATTGTGTTGTTCGAATTCAAACTGTGCTCAGCACTAACAGCAAACATGGCCTCCTCTCCGTGCATGTCCTGGAGGTGCTGATGCAACACTGTGGATATATCCCTCCTTTTTAAACTGCCCCTTGCAATGCAGTTTCTCCAAGCTGTGGCCGAGGAACATAAATAAACTAATTTGAATTGCAGAAACCTTTGACGTGTCCTCTCCTTTTTATGGAGGAAAGGTCACACAAATACTTATGTAGGATGGGATGTGTGTGGGTGAATGTAAGCAGTAAAGACCAAGCGTATCTCTTCTGAAAACACAAGTGACCTCTTTCTCTCAGTGTCTATAAGTCATTCATCTGCTCAGGCTTTGTATGAATAAATGCAAACCTTGTATGTATTGATGTTGCTTACCCTTTGTACCATATGTTGTGGATGGCAGTCACAGGTTTTGTAAAGCTGCAGCACAGAACGTAAACAGACTGAAAGATGCAGATCTGTCCACAGCAGCATGTTATCTATTCTGCATGTTTCTCTGTCTGACAAATGCTCTTGGCTGTTATTCTGCAGACGATGAGTTACACCAACATACACCTGCACACCTGCTCATGCATATAATGTTCACGCTGTTCCCTAATAGTGTGGGGAATAAATTAAGTTGTTTCCCATATAATTAAGGATCCCGTCAATATGATGATTATAGATGCATAGACTGAAAAAGTATAGAATTCACACTTCAAATATTGTATGTCTCACACATCATGAGAAGTCATATGAAAGTACGCATTTTGTTGTTCAAAATACTCTCTTTAAATATATGTTCATGTTTTTACCCCTATAATCAGTGTGGCTGGGGATCATGGTGTCTGGTTGCTGGTCAGAACTTTTTAAAAATCTTGCAAGAGATGCATTTAATAAATCAGTGCTAATAAGTCCACAAAATCATTTTTTCAAGGTGTACTCAGTCAGCCTTTTCTTTAACCATAACTACTTTATAAACTGATCTGTTTAGTCACAATACGGATTAAAAAGTTCAGGATTTTTAAGGCCTGGTTTTGGAGCCCATTTATTACATAAATACTTTCTAATAAGATGTAAGAAAGAAGTGCTACTGGAGTGGTCCTCTCCTTCCTTGCAGGAATCTGTGTCTGGGCTGACAGGGAGCTCTCCACAATGTTCCACTCCACTGAGATTTAGACACCCAACATGTCCTCCAATCCCCCTCTGATCTCACCGGCTCTGTTTCCTGTCTGCTCCTCTGTGATCTGAGCTTTCAGAGTCCATCTCAGTAGAAAGCTGTTTGAGTCAACAGCAGCGTGTTTTTAGAGAACAAAGAGTGTGAAGCAGGTTATTTATTGAACATCAGTGTACATGTACATCATAAAGTATACATAAACTTGAATGCTTAGTCATACAATCGTTTTTTCCGCAGTCATCAAATGTTTGTTTGCAGAAGTTACACAGGTATGGAGACTTCCTGTCGGTGGATGATGTGACTGCCATCAATAATAAACTAGTATTGGATGCCCTCTTCAGGATTATTTAAGTGGTCAAAAAAAAGTATTTTAGTATTCTGTGATTGATCTAGAGTCAGTTTTCATGCTTCACTTTATAAGGTTGTATAGTGTATATGTATATATTTATGTAGAGAGAGAGAGAAAGAAGGAGTGGAGCACACATAGGACAGCGCAGATCCAAAAGAAAAACTGGCGGGGCAAGAGGAGTCAGGAAACGGTCTGCTGATTGACACCTCACATCCACAATGGCGACATATTAGCTTGAGTATTTGTGCTTAGTGGTTGCATTAGTGTTTTTGTGGCTGTGTGCATGGCATGAAACATGGGGCTCATGTTTGCATGTCTGACATCAGCTACAGAATCACATATATTTCAGAGGACCGGTCATCTTTGAGCATCCTGCAAAACCTGCTGATTCCTGTCAACAGCCAGTCTGTCTGTGCACCTCCTAATGATTACCATAAAGACTAAGCAGCTGGCATTAACAGCCTCTAAGCCAGGGACAAGGAGCAGCCAGTCACAGCAGGAGAGGCTGCAGGATGGGAACAGTGAGATAGAAAAAAAATCTATAATATGTCCCTAAGGTGAGATACAAGGCTGACAGGCAATGATGGAGGTTTTATACGACCACTTGGCACCATGCAGTTGAAAAACAAGAAGCTGGTGATCTGAGGAGGAGCTGGAGGGACATGTTATCTTTTTTATTGAGCCCTATACTGTGGGAGAACAGAAAGGGTCTAATCCTTGGTTATCCTTCTGTCTTTCTGCCTCTCCTTTTACACACAAAACCAGTAAGTGAGGAAGACATTCTGACCTCCGCTGTGGCATCTCCTCAGAGATCTGAACGGAATCTGAAGTCTGGGGCTTCGAGACCTTAATCACTGTCATACTTCTTGTGTTCCTATCGATGAAAGTGGGAAAGGGGAAGAGAAAGGTGTGTGGCCCGTTGTTCCTGCCTGATGATATCTTTGACTCTCTACCTGTGAGGGTGAAATGGCTCAGTGTCTCCCAGAGGAAGACACCGCTTAAAGTCCAGGAAGAACAAATATAATCTCTGCTCTGGAATAATGGTTCTACACCCTCATGATATACTTCACTCTTGAAACAGTAATACCCTATCCTTTGGTGAAAAATTGTCACTTGAAGAAGACCTCTAGTCGAAATGTTGTGATTAATTAAAACCTTTTTTGTGGCATTTGAGCAAGTGTGCAAGCCTATCTTCTTCCTCAGTTTTGTTGTTTTTGCTCTGCACCTTCTTGATGTGCCTATAGCTCCTTTTTCTGAACTATTATCTGCTACTCCAGTGACTTTATTGTTTTCATGAGGCCATTACTCAACTTGCGTTTTAATGAGAGTCTTTTACATGTCCAGTATATACAATTTTTCTATACAAGGAGTTGGACAAACATGTAGACCTGTTGAGACTTAGTGCTCTCATTGTCAGCCTCAGTTCGGCTGACCACAATGACAGTCAGAATCTCCAGTGTTAGTTATAAAAAGGTTCAATGGTGCATGAAAAAGCTATAATGTGCTGAGACAATGGAAGGGAAAATGACTTGTCAGTACTTTATTCCCCACAAGCAATTTCACCGTCCCTCCAAATATCATTTTTGTTACTATTTCTGTACACCGTAGGAAACAGTAGCTTCTATGAATCTCTGATAATGTAGGTGAAGAATTTGCAGAGAGAATAAGGTTGTTATAAAAATGATTCACCCCAAGGTACAGCATGTGTCCATGAGGAAAATAACTAATCAGACCACGATCGGTTTTTGAACCAGGCTCAAGCGGACTCTCGACGAAATGCAGGATTTTGCACTTCCACATTGGCTTCATTTTTCCAACACTAGAGGTTGCTGCTTCGTTAATACAATGTTATAGATATACAATTAGACATTAAAGTAATCAAATTCAGATATTAATGTTATGTTTGGAAGACAGGTGTGGTGACATGGAGTAAAGGGCCAAGTCGTATTTGAACCCATGGTCACTGTCATGGGGTGCGCAACACAACCCCTAAGCTATCCAGCACCCCGATCTAGAATTTGGATTGCTTTTTACAGCCTTATATTTCACTGACACAAAAAATTCACAAAATTGGCCCTGCCTTTTCTAACAGTGCAGATAGTGTGCATTGTTTTTGTTGAGCCTTGCCACGCACCCACTGTCATAACTCCTGGTTCAAGATTCACAGTTCCAGGAGATAATGAAAACAACATTTAACAACAAATATGTAGAGGTGAAATGCTCCACTGAAGGGAATTTGGTACTTTCTGGTTTGATAGACACTAATGAGACCAAGTGGAGACTTTGCACTACACATACTTTGTACTCCAGGTGTCTCCAGATGTGCAGCAGTGTTGTGTCACAGCTGACTGTATGGAGTATAAACCCAGAGGTCACTGGTTGGTTTGAATTGTTCAGTGTTGAAGTTGTTCTTGCTGCTCTGCTCTCTCTTCCTGTCCTGACTGGTGTTCTGTGAGGATCAGAGGTGATTTGTGCTGCTTCACAGATTCTTGTAATAATGTTTGAGCAGAGTCAGAGGCTTTAAGTGTTCTTGGTTATCTGTATGTAAATGAGCTTTAGCTTGTTAGGTTTCTTGTACAGTTCAGGCTGAAAACATGCAGCTGGTCTTATTTAAGACTGTCCTGCTCTGCTGGCTGTAAATGTAGATGAGGAGTCTGATGTCTGATTGAGGAACAGATCCACAGAGAGACCGAGAGAACCGTGATACTGGATGGAGGAGAGAGGAGAAAATGGTCTGTTAGTAAGCAGGAAGACATCCTTTATGAATTAGGGGGCGATGGAAGTGTGAGAGAGAGAGAGAATAGATGTTTTTCACCCCTGCTTCAGTATCAGTGTCCAATCTTCCCACACTGAGGCTGTCAAGCTGTTTTAATGATGCCTGTCTTTCTTCACTGCTTGTGGTGGTGGTCGCACAGGGAAACACACTGAGTGCTGGTCTCCCCAGAAAGATTCCATTAACATTCTGGTGAGATAGCATCTGGCAAGACAACGACACCGAAGGGAGGCAGAACAGATTTGTTGAAAGTCCCATGTACCCCGTGTGTGTTTTAGTGACAAATTTTCTCTCAGCGTCACTCTGAGACTGAAACAGAAAACAGACTGGACAACACACTAACCAGAAATTGTTGTTCCCTATAGATTATTTACATCTACACACACAGCTGAATAAATTCTGCGTTAATCTCACAGCTAGTTTCTTAAAGGTCACATACTGTGCAAAATAAACGTCACCATGTTATTCTAACACTAATATGTGTCCCTAGTCTACAACCCTAACCCTAACCCTAACCCCCATGATGAGAAAAGTCCATCCTTCCCGTCTTTTGTCTGCTCCACTTTTCAGAAAATGTGTGCTCAAACTTTTTTTCCTTCATGACATCACAAAGGGCAGTAACCCCTCCCCCAGGTGGGTGACACTCCCACAGCTAGGTGTTTGTTCTGCCCTCTGAGTCTGCCTTCTCACCGTAAACAATAGGACATGGAGCGAGAAAGCCCGAGACATCCAAGCCTTTCCAGAGAGGGGGCGTGGTCAGACACAGCTCATTTACATTTAAAGGTACAGACACAGACACTCAGCAGGGCTGAAATAGAGGGGTTTATAGTCATGATCAAATACAGCATCAGAGTGGATTTAGAACGAGAAACTCCACAGACATGTTTTGGGGAGCTCTGAGACTTATTTTAACTTGTTGAAGATAAGTACAATATGTGACTTTTAAAGTCTAATTAAACTGAATTACTGACCTTTAAAGGTTGTTTTGTTTAAATTATTAATCACAATCTTTTGGTATGAAAGCAGTTTTTGTTGTCTATTGATATTTGTAGGCTATTAAAACTGATTATGTTTTCCCTCAGCAGATGCCCTTACCTGAGGCTGATCACCGCTGTTTGAACAAAGTTAATAATCTCCACAGCTGGATGTTGAATTTAATTTATGAAGTTTGGTGTGTGGCTTTAGGGAACAACAGCAGGAGTCCTTAATGTGTTTCATCAGTAACTTGACTTTTTGAAGAACAGGTAGATTCATGTTTGTGTTCAAATAAGAATCTAAGAGTCACAAATCAGAGCAAAGTCTAAATAATGTTTTATCCCAAAAAAATAAGAGTTCTTGGCTGTATATGAACTCTATCTTTGTTTTTTCAAACAAATTAGTTTCAGGTATAGCTGAGTCATTAAAAAGCAGCTTCAGTTATCTGCCACAGTAAATGTATTTGATCAACAGTGTGACAGTAGGAGGATTTAATCTCCCTATCAGCATTACATCTGACAGCTTGAATATCATTTTAATCAGTCACTGTTTAAACCTCGACCCTTCACCCTCTGCTGCCTCCTCTGATGTTCGATAAGATGTGTTCAAAATCAGATAAATGAAAAAAAAAACATGTTTACCACATGCAGCTTTAAGTGAATAATGAAGATACATTTGTGTTGTCCATACAGAGGCCTGTTTACTGTAATCTCCCCATCAGTGTTTCTGAGATCAGCTGACCTGAATTAAACTGTACTGAATTACTATTCCTGAATTGCACTCTTTCCACCTCCAACTCTTGAAGTAGCTTCAAAAGCAGCAGAGAAGCTTGAAGGTGTGAAGCCTGTGAAGACACAGAGCCTCAGGGAGGATTTCCTGAAAACTCCTCAATTCATACAGAGACGACCTCTGCCTGACACATGCATTCAAATAAAATAAGTTCATAGACCATGTTTCAGTGAAGTCAGAAATAAAAGGAAAATGCTCTGCACACTGTTCAGCTCCCAATTGGGCAATGTTGGCCATATTATAATCACAAGAGTTGCACAAAACTCATTAATCTAAAAACTAGTTATACTGCTTTCCATGAAAAGAGATGATATCTTCATGAAAAGCTATGTGGAGTGAGAAAAGCCAGTGCTGGATTCTTGTAGAGCCCCCTCCTCTCTCGTTCCTCATCCATCTACGCAAGCGACAGAGAGGAAAATAGAAACTGGGCGTCGGCGTAAAAACGGGCAGTTAGGACACTCTTATAGGAAACTATAGAAACAGGGTGATTGTGTCGCTGACGCTCGCTCACATCGCATGCTGTTAGGACAGGCTGTTAGGACACTGTTGTCACTTGGTCATGTTTTGTCCTGTCATGTCGTTTGTTAGTAAAATTAAGCTGACTCACACCCTGTTATCCAAATCTAAATGTGGGTACAGAAAAAGTTACCTTACTTTATCACATCAATGGCTTTCAAACTTCTCATCCTCATCTTACCAAGCATCTCATTACCTCCATAGACTTGTTCTGTACTACTCTCAGTGTCTACACCTCCTTAAACATTTGCTGCTTGTGAAGATCGCCAAATACTCATCTTAAGTTTGCACATATCAAGGAAATATATGTTCACTCAGGATTGACATGAAGTCTCTCCTGTGTTAAGAATCCTAAATGAGCATTCATGTTTGCATCAGAGCCTGAATGTTTAGGTCTCTTATTTTGTGATCATTGTGCAATGAGTGCAACTTTAATTTAACTTTCAATTCAGGAAATGTGGTAGCTGTAATCAGGCCACTGCTGCAGAGCAGACATTCATAAAGTGGTTAATTTCTGATTCAAATTTGAATCTGTACCCTGAAAAGAACTGATCATTAAAGATTATTTTTAACATCCAGTGCCATGATCTGCACATCTGCCTGTGAAGCTTGAAGAGGCACTTGGAGCCACTTCAAGTGTCTCATACTCCAGATCTTTGGAAAGCAGGGCATCATAATTGTAGAGTTTAATCCTGATTTTGATGCGCATAGAGCATAGATGCCTAATGTTCTTTCTTTTCTGTAGTTATCAGCAGGAGAGAGACATCACAGATATGAAGCTTGTTTTTATTTCTTGTACTTTTTTGTCAAAGTAAGTAGTAAGTACACTGTAACAAGTTTCTGTAGTTTTCACAGCATTATTACTGTAGAACCTGTATACAGTATGTTGTTGTAGATCTGCAAAGCATCATGGTCAAAATTCATTGGCGGGAGAATTCTACAGTAAATATATTTTTACTGTGAATCACAATACAGTCATTTTGAGCGAGATTTTTTCCAGACAGAGGAGGACCCAACATCTTTATATCCTCTATAATGGCTACCTGAATGTTTCCACACAGTTTTGTTGCAAGAGGTTACTGACAAGACTCCACACTTTCTTCAGCCTTTGACATCAGCAAGGTAAACTCATCATTTTGCAACTGTAACATTACCTTAGTTTAGCACAGTTTTAACATGTAAAGATACGGTGTGTGTAACTTTAAGAGTGCACTGAGGGAGATAAGTAAGGTTAGAGAGACACACCTCCCTTAGCTAGTAAGCTACTGTGCATTTAATGTTACCAAAATAAACTATTTTCATATTAAATTTTGATAGATTTTGGCGACATTTAGAGTCATCAGTTTGTCCGAGGAGTAACATTACTGGATAACATTGGAGTGCTGTGTGTGTGTGTGTGTGTGTGTGTGTGTGTGTGTGTGTGTGTGTGTGTGTGTGTGTGTGTGTGTGTGTGTGTGTGTGTGTGTGTGTGTGTGTGTGTGTGTGTGTGTGTGTGTGTGTGTGTGTGTGTGTGTGTGTGTGTGTGTGTGTGTGTGTGTGTGTGTGTGTGTGTGTGTGTGTGTGTGTGTGTGTGTGTGTGTGTGTGTGTGTGTGTGTGTGTGTGTGTGTGTGTGTGTGTGTGTGTGTGTGTGTGTGTGTGTGTGTGTGTGTGTGTGTGTGTGTGTGTGTGTGTGTGTGTGTGTGTGTGTGTGTGTGTGTGTGTGTGTGTGTGTGTGTGTGTGTGTGTGTGTGTGTGTGTGTGTGTGTGTGTGTGTGTGTGTGTGTGTGTGTGTGTGTGTGTGTGTGTGTGTGTGTGTGTGTGTGTGTGTGTGTGTGTGTGTGTGTGTGTGTGTGTGTGTGTGTGTGTGTGTGTGTGTGTGTGTGTGTGTGTGTGTGTGTGTGTGTGTGTGTGTGTGTGTGTGTGTGTGAGACCTAGCTAGATGGCTTCATTTGGAGAAGCTTGTCACTCGTGTTTCTCTTGCCAGCTGCTGAGGCTGGGTACCAAGTACTGAAGCGGGCCAAGGCGAAACAGAACGCCACAAGAGGTATAACTTTCAAACACCACAACATTTTTGATAGGGTTATGTGTATCTGAGCTTAATCACAGGGCAGACTGCAACAGCTAAATTTGGTACGTTTTTGCAAGCCTAATTTAAGCATGCAGGGGTCTTATTTCCAACTTGTGGAAGCATAAGTTAACAAATTCCACTGCATTAAGATTTTTGGCTTCACAATTTTTAAGTTTTTCAGACACAATCCCTAGATATATCAAACATGTTAAAGTAGATTCAAGACTATGAGAATCACTTGCTGAAAAGGGGAAAAGAGTGCTACAATATTTCAGAAGTCAACTTTTGAAATGGAAAATTAAATGAAGACAGTCCTTTACGGCCTTGAGAGACAGATGGAAGACATTGATCCTGGACTTGCTGCAATACTAGTCATGATTGCTTACTTAAAAGAAAAGGAAGATGCCCTTTTCCTCTTGGCTGATGTAGATTATTGTTTTGTGCAGTATTGCCACAACATCAGTTTTCTCTTTGATTTCTTGACTTATGCATATGATACCTGTGATTTCTTATACTGTTTTCTGTTTATTTAGTGTTGCAGGAAACTTCCACCCAGGCAGTGGAGGCCCAGATCTCCCTGGCTAGCACTCCAAGGATCATCATGCTTGGTAAGATCCCAGCACAAGACAATACACAACACACTATGACTTTAAGGGTTAATTCACCTATAACGCATATTTGTATCAAGTAGGCTACCATGAAGCTTGTAACTAAAAATGTCTTTGTCAGGGATTAAAGGCAGCACACGGTGAGTACTTGATACAGATATGCTTTATAGATGAAGTAACCCTGTAGGGATCACATCTAACTGTGGTGTCATGGGTAGTTCTATGTGATCACTTAAGTCCTGTTTATGAAAACATGTATGATAACTAATATCTGAGCTCTCACAAAGATTTGCACATATATTGAGTCCTGCACTCACACTAGCAGTAATGAGTCATTCCCATTCACTGATTCTACAGAAAAATCACCAGATACCTCTGGATCTTACATTGAGTTGCACCAGAGTCTGTGGTATGAATGTGATAATCTTAGTAAAATGAAAGTTTTACAAATGTCAAGTGTTGAACCAACCATTGCACCAGCTGCTGGACATTGATTAGTGATGTCTTTTCAGGAGAGTCCATTCTGGGAGCAAAGAAGTGGATCCTCTCCATTGAGGGCAGAGTTGTCCTCAAACTGAGTGACTATTCAGATTTCACTTCTGCCCTGGCTGTCCTCTTTGGGTCATACTACGTGTTCAACATTGAATATCCAGATTGATTGTGATTGAATATACAGTAAACATACTGTAGAATGTACTACAGCATCTTACTTGCTAATTGCTGCCAGCCAGTTACTGTACATTTCACAGTTGTCTTGTTACAGTGTAAGTAAAGTGTATTTCTATAGCACCTTTCAAGAACAGACGTCACAAAGTGCTTCACAAGAAAGGATTGAGTAGAGACATTACAAACAAAAGGTTACATCAATCAAATACAGACTGATCAAACAAAGTCTGAACAGATGAGTCTTTAGCCGCTTAGTTCACAGCTCTCAGTTCCAAAATGTAGGTGCCACAACATCAAAGACCTCCTTTTGTTTTCAGTCTTGTGCGAGGCACAGCCAGCAGATCCTGGCCAGAGGACCTCAGGGACCTGCTGGTGTTCTGTGGCCTCAGAAGCTCATGGACGTAAGCTGGAGCTTGACCATGCACAGCTCTAAAGACAAGTTAAATAAAGGATTCTAAACATGTCACCAACACGGGCAGACAAAATGCATTCCCACATTGGGAGATTCAACCTCAGTGTGTATTAAAATGCTCTGAACTGAAAAAGAAATCTGGTTTTACACTCTTCAGACTTTCGTCATAGAAAGTTAAACAAACACCATGAAGATCCATGACACAAGTATGTGTCAACATGTATTACTTATTTTTTGCACACACACTGAAGTTCTAGTAATACATATGTGAGATGTCACATTCTGAAAGCTCTCTCTCATTTTCTCTACGAAGGCTACAGCTGATTTTTTTTTTTCTTTGAGTGTTCATTCTGTGGATGTCAGCTGTCTCACCTGTTGGTAAAGTGACTGATGTTCAGCCACTTACCGGCTGTCTGTATACTGTGACATCCTAATAAGATCTGAATCCTTCCAGCGCCATTTTAAAAATCATCCAGCTGCTGACAGGAAGGAGAGAACAGGAAGTGCTGCAGCAGTGAGATCCATCTGTCTGGTCCATCTATTCAGTTTTAGTTACTTTTGTGTCAGAGCTCTCATGCATTTCTGAGATTTCTTTTCATCTATAATTCGATGTTTGGATGCCTGTTTGTGAGCCCATCTTTTGTCATATCCTTCACTATAAGACTTTGAATAAGTATGCATGCTAATTGAAATAAAACAACATGCAGAGTAGGTAGTGATGACCCTCCAAAACCATGACCCTATACAGTAAATCTTCACACTACCAGAATACAAAGGCTAAAGACTGGGAGCCCAGAGAAGAAAAAGTGTAAGAAAAAATCCATTATAGACATATCTCATCTTATTTACTCAATTGATAGTTGAATTAAGTGACCTTGATGCAATCTGGTAAAAAAAATAACTGTATTCTTATTTTGGGAAGTTACAGTTACTGCACATAATGTGAAACAAATTGTGGCAATCTTTATCTGATGTATCTTTGTCCGTCTCCTTCTAAATGAGTGCTACTGTGTTCTCTAAAGCAGTGGTTCTCAACAGGTGGGTCAGGACCCAGAGGTGGGTCGCAGAGCCATTTTAAGTGGGTCGCGAATGTGTGCCTGAAAAAAAAAAAACGTGTGGAAAAAAGTCTGAAACGCTTTTTAAACATGTTTGTTTTGTTCCGTTTTTTGCTTCTGTCATGTTTTGTACCGACTGAGGTGCAAACCCAACACACAATTTTACATTAAATAAATCTGATAGGTTGAAAAATATCAGAAATTTAGGACGTGACTTGTCACGGATGAGTTGGTGGTGGGTCCAGAGGCTAAACGAGTTGAGAACCACTGCTCTCAAGCTCCCCTCTGTATGTCCTGATTTTTTATCTCCATAGCTAATTTCATCTATCATGTTTTAAAACGGGGGAAGAGCACATCAAGTGAATTTACCTGAGGCTACCACATTGTGCTAATCATCACCTGATCTTACTTCTTAATGAACAAGTATCTGTGTTAAATGCAAGGTTCTTTAATAATTCCCACCAAAAGTGTGTAAAATAACACCCCCGTGTTGTCCTCGGCCAAAATCGCAAGTTCACCATGAAGTATTCGCAATTTATGTTGACATGGAGATGTTAGCACACATCAGAGACTGTGCGTTTGCTGAGGCGGGATCGAGGGGCACTCCCACTTCCTCTGGGAAAAAAACATAGTCTCAGAAGGGAATATTAATTCAGAATAAGTCACATGTGATGCGTTATGTAGTAATTGCTCAACAACGGCTGCTTTGTCACTGCTTGAGGGCATTGCAAATGGCCGAGATCGGAGGGGCTGTGTGTGTTTAGGGATCACACTGAATTGCTGGCCCAAGACGGTGACTGGCTTATGAGCCAATTCAGATAGCCAAGAGCGATCACTCTGGAGCCCTGTGCTGAACTGGGTCCAGCTTTGGGAGAGGGACACTGTTAAGAACTCAGGCCTTCCCAGTGCCAATCCAAGTCCTCACTGCACACCGGTTCCTTGACACAAGTCAGATACATATGATTTTTACATGATGCGGCTGAACAGGCAACCATTAAGTGTACTTTTTCCCAATTTTGTAAGTAAGCCATCATTCAATATGAAAGCTGCGCGGTCTTTTATAAATGAGACCCCTGCTCTTTCTGTTCAACATATAAGCTGTATACACTTTGTCAGTCTTCACCTCCTCTCTGGCCTCACCTTGTTTTCTTTTGGTAGCATGTAGTGTCTTAACATCTAGTTTCTTCTTGTGCTGTTAAATGGGTTTTTTGAGATATTTGTAGTTTGACTGCTCTCTCCTCCTTTGCCCAGTCTTGAGTGCTGCCAGACACCATTACTAATGAGATAATACCCAGAGACTCCCACTTTATAAAACACAGACCTCACTGAGCTTCTTTCTGAGACGTCGACCTCTCCAGTGGCAGTCAAGCTTTGTGTCACATCAGCTTTGTATTATTACTCACTCACAAAAGGGAAATAGTTTCAGCAAATTACACAAGCAGGATAATGTCTTCATTTACATTTGTAATTCAGGGGTAAACATCAGCTAAAGCTCTGTCAATGGATTCTTCTAGAAAATGTAATTAGTGCTCATTATTGTCTTCATGAATTCATTGTCATTGCAGAAGAGGATTAAAGTGATTGAAGAGCTCGGGGCTTTGCTTTGGTTTCTAAATCTCATTACTTCATTTCTGTTGTTTGAGGCTCGTGTTACTGTGTCTCTTTGTTCCAGCTCACACTTCTTCTTCACAGTTTGCTTCTTTTTTTAAACAAACATCAGTTAAGTTTGTAGATAATTTATTTCAAGAGAACACCACAGCACTTCCAGGTCTTTAATCAGATATTCAGTTATGAAAATGTGGGAATGTTACCCCAAATTTCCATTTTACTTCATGCACGCATGCTCCGCAGCTCCGTCAGCGCCGCTCACTACGCAGCCATTCGCTGTCACTATAGTCAATGATTGTGTTTCCACAACAAGCGTTGCGGTACGTCTCTGGAGTGTGCGAGGCAACGTCAACAAGAGAAAGTTAACAGGCAATGTAAGTGAAGGACAGGGAACTGAAACAACAACAGATGTTGCTTCACATTAAAAGATACAATGGATCACTGACAGAATGCACCAATAAAGTTCTGATGGTGTCTGAAATGTTAATTTCAAAGACATCAAGGATGATTTTTTATCACCACGTCTCAGAGGAAGATTTTTTTTTTTTTTTAAGATTTTGGGGGGATTTTTGCCTTAATTTGACAGGACAGTGGATAGAGACAGAATCAGGGGAGAAAGAGTCAGGATGACGTGGGAAAGGAGCCACAGGCCGGACTTGAATCAGGTCAAGTCCTCCAGACTTCATCATGTATCAATATCCATGATGCAAACAAGTCAAAACTATCAGTAAGACAGAATATTGTAAATCTCACATCTACTGTGTGTTGAAGTTTTATAGTCTCTCTTCATTATTTATGCTCCTCTATATTCCTCAAAGGACCAGTCGAGTGTTTTTGGCGCTGTGCTGCGAGCCTGGCACATTTTGTAGACAAATATGAATCATTTATGTATCAAACAGAACTGTTTGGATTGGGTTTCTATCCTGGGAAAAGTACTGAGACAAACTGTTTCAGTTATTTGAATAGTTTTGAATAATAATTACTGAAGCCACTGGATGATACTCAGATGTTGTGTTTTGAGCACAGTGAGACACCTACTAGATCAAAGTGTGACACTGGTCTTTACAGAGAAGTTAAAGGGCCCATATTATGCCTTTTCTGGTTTTATATGCTCTTTAGTGTGTTTTCCATGTGTCCTGTGCATGTTTAGGCACATCTGTTTGCAAAAATTCAAAGTCTGCATAAACGCGACTTCTCCTATGTCCTCCTGTTAGCGGCAGCATTAGCTGCATGTAACGCTCGAAAATGTTTTGCCAGTGTGACGTCATGTCAGTGTGATATCACTGATCTAAGCCCATTGGCTCGTTGTGGCAAGCCCAGCAGCTCATGTTGTATGCCTGTTAACTTCTGTAGCACGGCCACGATATGCCGTAGCCTGCGGTAGCACAGTAGTGCTAAGGTGCTAATGTTTTTGCTCCCTTTGGAGCCAAAGTGGCTGCATTCCAAATATGGTAAAAGGGGCGGGACATTTCCGAGAACCATGCTGAGCGACTGACCAATTACGGCAGAGCCGACAGGCCGACGAATCAGATCAGACTTGGCACACGCGGGGACTCTGAACGTGGGCACTTCAGAGCCTTAGAGAGAGAGTCAGAAGCGAGCCGGTGCATGGAGCGGCAGTACATGAAAACAGACACTTTTTTCAAAGTTTAGCTATTGTGAACATACTTTAGTAGGTACATAGATTAAATATATGAACCCCAAAAAGGGCATAATATGGGCTTTTTAAGTTCTTCTTATAGGACATGAAATATTTAATTCTCACATTATATTTTTGAGCTGGATAAACTTTGTTTGAGTTCTGATGAACAAGAAAGTCTACGTTAAGCACCTGAGTTTTATTTACAATTCTTGATTTACAAAGAACAACAAAACATTAATTTATTTAATTCCCGAGAACAATACATTCATCCCAAGCACAGCTGTTTGTTTCTAAACCAATCTGTGACTCTGACAACAGCTAAAAATTATCAACAGGTCACGCTCCACTGAGACCACAGATGGGTTCAGTTTGATTTGTCACAGTTCAAAGATGATCATGTCATGGGTAGCTTAAGTGTGTGTGTGTTTACTGTCATATGTCTGCTTGTCTTGTATGCTGTTACATAAGGAAATGCAGGAAAATATAATGGTTTAAATCAATTTCTTATTTAAATTACAAATATTATCCTCCTTTTTGACCAGTTTAGATAAGTCCCAGAGCTACCTGAAACATGTCTGTGAAGTTTCTTGTTCTAAATCCACTCTTATCCTGTATTTGATCATGTCTATAAACCCCTCTATTTCAGCCCTGATCAGAACAGGCTGTTTCTGTGTCTGTACCTTTAAATGCAAATGAGCTGTGTCTGACCACGCCCCCTCTCTGGAAGGGCTTGGGTTTTCTCGCTCTGTGCCCTATTGTTTTCAGGGAGAAAGCAGACTCAGAGGGCAGAACAAACACCTAGCTGTGGGAGTGTCACCCACCTGGGGGAGGGGTTACTGCCCTTTGTGATGTCATCAAGGGAAAATCTCCAAACAGCCGGTTTGAGCACACATTTTCTGAAAAGAGGAGCAGGTAAAAGACAGAGAGGATGGACTTTTCTCATCATTGGGGGGTTTGTAGACAGACTAGGGATACATATTAGTGTTAGAAACACAGTAAAGTATATTTAGCACAATATGTGACCCTTAACAGTTGACCAATATATTGTGTTGTTGGCAATTTTGTGGCAATATAAAACGTTTGCTTGATGAATCGTCAAACTGTACATAAGTGCAGGTTTATAATTTGTTTGTTGTGGTGAGATTTCTAAGGTGTAACCTTTCTCATCATGACCATAAATAATGTGAAAATGATGATCTGTTTATAAGCCTTATACATGTCATATTGAAATGTGTTTGTGGAGTGTGTAGAAGTTTTAGATCCTGTTCAAACACTGTTATCTCTGTCCTCTGTCACTGTGCTCAGCCAATAGAAACAGCCACAACATTCTGATTAGATACTGTTCATGAGTTGGCCACTGGTCTGTGAGGAGATAATTGCTTCCCTGATGAAACCAGGGGGTTGTGGGTAATCGGATAAGTTTAATCAAAAGGCTTGAAAAGCTAAACACCCAATTACATGCCAAGTTCTCACTGCATTTATGTCATTTAGCTAATATGAGATTGTGTACTGAATAACAAGTTGCTTTGGAGATGGTGGATACAGAGATGATGTATACAGAGATGGTGTATACAGAGATGATGTATACAGAGATGGTGGATACAGAGATGATGTATACAGAGATGGTGGATACAGAGATGGTGTATACAGAGATGGTGTATACAGAGATGGTGGATACAGAGATGGTGGATACAGAGATTATGTATACAGAGATGGTGGATACAGAGATGGTGGATACAGAGATGGTGGATACAGTGATGGTGGATACAGAGATGGTGGATACAGAGATGATGTACACAGTGATGGTAGATACAGAGATGGTGGATACAGAGATGATGTATACAGTGATGGTGGATACAGAGATGGTGGATACAGAGATGATGTATACAGAGATGATGTATACAGTGATGGTGGATACAGAGATGATGTATACAGAGATGGTGTATACAGAGATGGTGGGTACAGAGATGGTGGATACAGAGATGCAGCTTCATGTCCGACATGTCCTTGGGAAGGCATTTAACCCCATGCTGCTCCCACTGCTTTGTTTGCAAATTAATGTGTATGAATGGGATTAGTTACTTCTGATGGTCATTTTCCATAGCAGCCTCTACTATCAGTGTGTAAATGAGATTGAATGTGTAGGTGTGACATCCTATCATTAAATAAATACATGGGTAAAAAAGTAATTAAAAGTTGAACCCCTCTAAACAGTCCTTTTGAAACCTATAATAATTGCATAAATTAAATTGCAGTTTAATCACTGCTTCTCTTTTTCCTAAAGATGCAGGATGAAACCAGACATTCAGTCACAGTGAACACACTGGGATTTGCTTACACAGCAGTAGACATCACGATAAGAAAGATTGGATTTTTGTTATGTATACTTCCACATTTAATGACTTGTTTTTTTATGTCCATGTTTCACGACTTTCATCATCTCCATTCTTCATTGCAATGTTGTTTTTATCGAGTCTGGCTGTGAGCCATGTCTGAGAAATCATTTGGAGTCAGTCAGCGAGACCGAGCTCTGTGGGAGGACTTCAGCATGACACCAGTCTGTGGACCATGAAATAAATGTACACAAGTGAAACATAAAGTGATGAAAACTTCTGTAACTCTGTGTCAGTGCAGTTTGTTTATGCAGTCTGTGTTGATGCATATTATAAATGTTTGTTTACCTTGCTTCTCTCATGCTGCTTACCTATTGTGCTCTGTTGGCTTATCTGCATTGAAGGACCTTATTACGGTGCCATATTTAGAACTGAAGACTGATTCTACAACGTTACTTTGTTGTGTTGCTTATGAAGATGGGATGAATCCGATCTAATATCCGTATTGTTTTCAGTATTGGTGTAATTTACATATCGGGTAACGGACTGATGGAGCCAATCCACGTCACCAATCAAGAAAGAGCATTGGGAACTTAAAACATTCTCAGCTTGCACAATCTCGCTTTGAAGACATTTGGGCTTAATTGCAAAGTGTCCACATATCATCTCCATGACGACGTTCAGACGAGATGGAACAGCTCCTTCTTTTGATCGAAAAGCACTCCTTGAAAAAAAAAAAACAACGGGGTCCGTCCACATGAAAACAAGACAAGACCGAGGAAAGTTTCACCTGTCAATAAAGCAGCTAAAGAATGATCCAGATCACTTCCAGGTATATTTCAGGATGTCAGTGATCCAGTTTGATACACTGCTCTCTATACTGTAACCATACATGAAATAAAACTAGCTTCAGTAGTAATAAGAGGAATCTGCTGTGTAGACAATAGTGGCTGATTTAGCAGTGATTGTATACCACACCAAAGACCCCATCATCGCCCCCCTCCACCTGGTCAGGGTTTATTTAACCACAGTGAGGAAGAACTCGAAGAGTCAGAGAGGGAGCACTGTGCATGAACAGATACAGAAATGTGCAAAATGTGTCTTTATTATTTCCCCTGGTTTCTCTTGGTCCTCAGGGAGTTAATAAATGAGATCATCAGCAGTGTGTTGATGTTGTTCTGCCTCTGTGGTACTCTGAGTCAACAGCTGCTTGACTTGGTGAAAGCCTTTTATTTATGCTGAATGCCCCCCAAAATCCCCACATGCAAACTAACAAGGGCACACAGAGAGAAACACTAACACACAAAACACTGCACTTGCGGAAATATGAGCAACTCTCTCTGTTTCAGTGAGTGAGTCCAGTCTCAGATTTTACTCAGACTCCACGGCTACAGATGAGTATGTGTGTGATAAGCACAGCTGAGAAGCCAAGCAGCTGTTTATGTGACATATGCAGACTGTTGAACAGACTTATCTGTTAGTGTGAAAGAACATGTTATATTTCTCACAAAAGACAGCTGAGACCAAGGTAGAGTCAGCTGTTTGTTGCAGCTTGTAAACACATCGCCCCAAGTAGCGCACACAACCCAAACAATGAAACATTTACGACCAAATGTATTTTGGATATTGCAGGAGTTACAAGTTGGCACTGTATTATTAAAGGTTTCACTTTTTTATTTCACTGAGCATGAAATAGTTAAATCAGGCACGTTGCGCTTGCTGTCTGTGTGCAGATAAGGAAGTCTAGAGTGCTGCTGGGTCTAGATTGTCGATAAGGAAAGACATCATTCTGTGGACCTAAGGCTCTGAGCATTGTTTTTAAAATAAGATAACATTCGCATGGCACAAAGAAAATGTGGCCTTCTGCTACATAGTAACACCTCACATAACACTGTAAAGGAGCAATATGAAACTCTGACAACTAGCGTTTAATATCGATTCTGCAGTCACAAACACGGCAGCTCGATAGTTTAGCCAGCTCTTCATTGGTCATGGCCAGGTTTCTTGCCCGTTTCCATCTCTGCGACACCTGTTGGTTTGCTGATAACTGGTCTCATGTCGGTCAACCGAGGGGCGTCCAAAACGGCCGCGTGGGGGTGCCTTAAAACCGCCTACCTTCTCTGGTCCGAACAAATCCAGACCATTCAGGACCAGAATCTAAAGTTAGAAGGACATACTGGCTGCTGCATTGTTGTCAGAGAACACAGCACTTCAACATAGCATGTTTGCAGGGTTGGTCATTTTCAAAAACTAGCATGATTTTGAAAGTAGTATTCCCTCAGTGCTACGTCAAAAGCAACGTAATTGGTTCATCAGATTGATACCTTGTGGCAGACATTGGTCAAGTTTTTACAGGCTTACAACTGCTACGGATGACAGATTTTCTTTGTTCCTTTTTCAGAACACATGAGTTATACATTTCTGTCAGGACCTAAAGACAATTTCAACCAAAATCTTCAAAAGTGTATCAGGAGAAAATTACAAACCCTGCCTTTTTGTGTGTGGGAGACCATCTGTAATGCTATTTTTGTTCTATGGGTTGATGTCGAATTGAAAGTTCTTAGAAATAACGAGGGTCACAAATCTGTTCTGGCAAAATGTCCTTATGCTAAAAAGTTTTGGCTCTTGTGTCTGTCAGGACGGTCACTCTCTTCCTTAATGATGCCAACTAAGTTTTGAAATCTACATTCGGTTCAGTATTACCTTTGAACTTATCAACACATTGAAATATTTTTTCCTAAATCACTTAAATCAAAGGTCTGTGCTCACAGCTATGAAGCTAAAATGTGCCAACCACTCACAGTGTCCGAGTATAACATTATTTAAATCCTCAAAAGATAAAATATTTTATAATAACTATTTAACTGTATTTCACTTCAGCAAACTGTTTCCCACCTGTGTATTCTTTTATAAATGAGGCTCCCTGCTGGTCTCTGTCAGACTCGTCACTCCATGTTCTCACTGCAGCAGACAGGGAGGCATGAACAACGATGTGAAGGTCTTGTTATTCTCCGGCTGTCAATCACAGCACAAAGGAATCCAACCATGGCCTGATTGAGGCCGGTTTCAATCAGCCCTTGGTCTGGGTCCAATTTTGGCTGTGGAATTTTTTGGCTGAACTTGACTCATTAATTCTGAATGAAAACAGCGAGGGTTTGGGATTGAAAGTCCAGGCAGGGTCCACATCCATGCTTCTCCTGTGATTTTCTTTCATTGAAAAGTATTGAACTTATTTTTGCCTTGACCTTGGGAAAAAGAACATCACAACTTCAAATTGAGGATATTATCAGGTAACACATTGGTAAATTACATCCAAAAGAGTGCCAATTACGGGTCTGTGCTCACAGCAAAACATGGCTGCTGTCACTGTCCTTTTATGGTAAATGGATTTGAGCTTGTATAGCTCTTTTCTACTCTTCTGAATTCTGAAAGTGCTTTTACACCGCATGTCACACCTACACATTCACACACTGATGGTTGAGGCTGCTATGTAAAGTGACCATCAGAAGTAACTAATCCCATTCATACACATTCACACGCCGCCGTCGAAGCAGCGGGAGCAACTTGGGGTTAAGTGTCTTACCCAAGGACAAATTGGATCGGACCCTCGGCCTTCTGGCTGAGAGATGACCGACTCTACCAACTGAGCCACAGCTGCCAGTTTTAAACATAATTTACATCCTTAAAATATACATTATAATGACCTGGGTTAAATTGCATGATTAAATTGCAAGATACATTCCAGAGTTATTCTCTGTTATTATTCCAAGTTGTATTCTTGTGTTTCCTGCAGGCCTGGTGACATACAGTATCATGTAATTATCATGTAATATCATGTGTAACTTTAGATTTTATTTTTGTGAAACTATCCCAATGCCCGATAATAAGGACTCCACTTCTAGACACACACAACAATGTGTTGCATGAGAATCTGTATTTTGCTTTTTATTTGAAAGATGAACATGCTCTCATTATTTTCTCACAGTTTTTAATTACTGAGTATCACAACAATCACAGGTCTCTTTTCCACCCACTCTGTCTTCCTCTAACGAGGTGGGCTGCTGCTTTCTCTCCACTGATGTTTTCAAACGAAGCTTTTTGAGAGTAAACCAAGGGAGGGAAATAAACTCAAAACAACATCGTTAGAGATAAATCTAATTATTTTAGTAAACAGTGATTATCACAGGAGGGTTCAGTGTAAGGAAAGGGTGTTCGGGAACATTGCACATTCTGTGCTGACGAAACTGGTTATTTTCCTGCATAGAAAGAGAAATAAAGCTCTCTGAGCTTAACGTGTATCAACATACTGTCTTCAGCTGGAGGTGAAGAGCTGCTAGTGAAATATAAATATTTGAATGTTAATGGTGTGCTTGTGTCAGTGGGAAAAAGAAGCATAATGATGTGTTTTGTGGGATTGTACACAAAAACGTAGAGGTTTATTAGAGAAGTAGAGTCAGGTATTCTGGCATTACTGCACCAACTACCAAGCTGCGTGGAGAATGAAATCGTTGAAGAGGTTGAAAAGCTCCAGCAGAACTTGTTTCTTGATGACCCTGATGAAGGCCACCAGCCGAAACACGTCGGGCTAATAATGCATATCAGAGAGAAACTATCTGTGACATATTCACATCAGTCTTTCTCTCCTTATCTGTTAAAGCATGCTCTGATAAATGCTGTACATGTAATTAAAAGCTGAACCAGGTCATGTTTGAATCATTACACTAAGGTCAAGAATGAAAACATGGTGAACATCCGTTTAAGATATCATGAGATAAAGTTAATTTCTTATTTTCATCAATGTCAGCTTCACATCAGGGAACTATATTTTTATTTGAAGCTGTTTCGTCAAAGGTCGACAGAGCTGAATGTCATCACATTGAAGATTAAATCAGTCCATCGTTTTTTTCTCTGATCTTTGTCCTTAAGGTAATTCTAACCAGCTGCAACTATAGTTAGGCTCAGAAGGAGGGAAATCAGGAGTGAGAGTGGGGAATGGCATGCAGGGAAAGTCTGTTGGTCTTGAACTCTGGCCGTTGGCTTCAAGGACTATAGCCTCCTTATATGGGCACAACATAACCGCAAGGCCATCTGCGCCCCGATTTCTTGGTTTTTCTGAAAGGAATTTGAATTGGGATTAAATATATTTAAAATGCATTGATGAATGGATATTTTTACTCAGCCCAAATCAGCAGAATTTAACAACGGCGAAAAGAAGGACCTTAAAACAGTCGCTAAACAGACGCAACAGACACAGATTTTAAACATCCATCAGATTCTAAAGAGTCTGTTTGTGATAAACTGGGATTACAAAAGTAAAAGACATGAGAATTAAAAATAACACAAGTCAACAAAAACTCTGTTTTAAAACCGGTCTCAGAGGCCAAAAGGTTGGGGACCACTGTGTTAATACATCGACCTTGATCCACAGTGTCCTTGTTGAAGTTCAGTTTGCTCTATCTCTGTTACTTGTCATGGTTCACTGAGTAGGGGAAATCATACATAATCTTTTCCCTTCACTTTGATTGGGACAGTGAGACGATTGTAAGATTCCTCCTCTCCTGCTGATTAACCCTCTTTTTTTTTAAAGATTTATTTTTGGGCTTTTGTGCCTTTAATGAAGAGATAGGACAGTGGCTAAAGCCGGAAATCAGGGAGAGAGAGTAGGGAATAACATGCGGGAAAGGTGCCACAGGCTGGATTCGAACCTGGGCTGCCCGCTTTGAGGACTACAGCCTCCATACATGGGGCGGACTAACCACTTTTCCACCAGCGCCCCTGATTAACACTCTTAACAACGATCACAGTGAGGCAGCAGGGATGCTATCTAGTGTTTTTCTGTCTCAGATAAATCTCCATCACTGTGATGATAATATTTGTATTCTGCTCAGTATGTTTATGAGGCTTTGTGAGAATCCTTGTTTTTTCCTCCATGCAGTGCAGATTAGAGCGCACAATATCACACACTCTACACACACACACACAAAGCTCTGTGTTTGGCTGAAAACCTGAAGGATGAAATCTGACATTTGACTCATGGTTTTCAGTATCATGATCTTTATTTCAACGATGTGGTCAGTGCTGACCTCCACTGTTTGACAGGAAAGTCGGTCGACATAGTGTCACCTGAACTCCTTGAGGTTTTTCAAAATGTTGCCGTTTCTTAAAACCTCTTTTCTACTCACAATCTGTGAAATCCATTTTTGACCAAGCAGAAACTTGATTTAATTTTCCAACAGGGTACTGAACCTTCACGCTGTAATCTGACATGAATTAGCCGGTAATTATCCGGCTCACACGCTCTGTCTAAACATCATTGAGAAGAATTTGTTGGTAAAGTCTCCACTGAAAAGAGTAATGCACATAAACTGCACATACACACAGATATCTGTTCATGCTAAAAACTCCTGAGGTGAGCCATAATATTTTCATCAGTTTGAAATGTAGTCCAGCTTCTTGTCAGTCGTTCTCTTTGCTGCTTTCTGCTGTGTGATTGATGAAGCTGTTAATCCATGATAAACTTCAACATTACAGCCTCCTCCTGGTCTTTATGTCTCGCTCTTCAATGGAAAAGACATTATCATTATCCTGCAGGCCTACACAGTTCATATCAACACATACTGTATTAAAACACAGTCAAAGCTTAATCTCTAGGAGCAACTGAGGTCAGCTGACTTGAGTTGGTGAAAGTGAACTCAAGTAACAAAAACGACGTCAACAGAAGCCAATTTAGCGGAAGTTAAATGTATCGATAATAATTTTTCCCATAACCTCCAGGATAAAAAGTAATAAAAGATATAACATGGATAATTAACAGCTAACGGATTAACAGACGCGTGCCCAGATCTGTACATAAACATCGTATGACGGGAGAATCTGCAGATTTACATTTACAAAAGTATTTTGCTTTTTATTAGTCTGTGGCCTGGAAAACTAAAACACAGCTATTGATTTCTTTGGTTGGAGTAACAAGTAATGTTGTACTTTTTGATGTTCATTTTCACGTCGTCCTTACACCTTTTCTTCTGGCCTCCGTGGAAAGCTGTCCTTCGAACATCTGAAGGTCTTCTTCCCAATAGGCCAGGTGGGTGTTGTCATTGGCTTATTGTGTAAGCACCTGTGTGTAGAAGGACAGAGTGCCACGCATTAACAGAATTCTTGCTGTATTAAGTCTTTTTTTTACAACTAAGATGGCTTCTGTACATTACATTAGTTTACCTTTAAAAATGTTATGTCATAGACTTGTGAGTGAGGCTCTGAAAGTTGTTTTGTGTTGAGGTGTTTTTGTTATTTGTGTTTATGAGAAGCCAAATGAAGTGTGACAGAGAGATGACGAGTCCCCTCCTCCAGGTGTCACCACCTCCACTAAACACAGGAAATAATCTCACTCAATGCAAATAGTTCTCCATAGAACTGTAATCAAATTGTATAACAAACGTGTTGTTTTTCTACCCATTTGTATCTTTAGCTTTCTAACAAAATAATTCTCCCCCGAAACTTTTTAACTAGGTGTTGACAAGGCTTTTCACCAAAACAAGTATGAATGCATAGAATCAACCAAAAATACACAGTTCAGACATGTAAGGCCAAGGTAAGAAGTTGATTTTCACTACTGAAGCACATCCAGCCTCTGATATCTCCATGTTTTTTAAGGAGGTAACATCAGAAACAATATTCTTTTGTTTCATCACACTGTCATTTTTCATTCTTACTGAGTGTCCTAACATCACACAAGCATTACTGCATATTTCCTCATAGTCCGTGCTAGTTCTGTCAGCGCCACAGATCCGCTCTGTCTGACGGCGTACAGCCTGCCCCACTGGGTCCGTTTCAGGAGCGTGAGTGCAGCTGTACCATAGGCTGTAAATATTAATGCACAGAGCCTCAGTGATGTCACCCATCTGTTACTGCAGGAGGCTTTGGAGGCTCATTGGCTGCAGCCTCCATGCTGAAAATGCTGTCTCACCTTAACTTTTAGTTAACCTAACAACAAGCTGAAACTAGGAGCTGAGGCAGGTTTTAAGCCTCTACACCATCCCTGGCTGTCAATCAGGTCAGCTACGCAACCAGGCTGTCAACATGTTCATTTCTGATGTAAAGGCTTTTTTGAATGGATGTGTATGTGACTTACGGGGTTCCTGGATCTAAAGCCTAAAGAAAACAGCTTTTTTCCAATTCCTCATTGACTTAATGTTTCAACAACAGAAGTTGCAGCTTGGACACTCCCACCGCGCTGACAAATGCTTTTTACAGATTTGTGTACTGATCCTTTTTTGCTCAAACATGTGAAAGCCCGAAGCTATAGAAGAAGAATATTATGAATGTTACTGAGCTACATTACAGCTATTAGTGAGCTTTCTGTGGAGAAGTAAAGTGTCATCAGATATGAAAAATGCAGTGTGACTCCTGCTGCAGGGAGAGACGCAGATAGGAACCGATTACACCACTTTGCAGCCGCTCTGTTTCTTTTTGCACTAAGGAGGAAAGGCGGGGTCCACACAGTTCTCAGAACTCATGTTGAATACTGATGTGCTGTTTTTTTAACGCAGCTCTTTGCAAGAGGGGTTGTGATCAAATAGTTTAAAGCTATCTGCAGTTTGATGATTGTGAAACTAAGGAACCTTTGTTGTTGTGCTGTTCTGGTCAGGCATCAGAATTTAATTGAGATGGTTTCATTTCAGTCAAAAACTCCTCATACAAGGTTTAACAAGTTTTTTCTCTAAAATAAAGTTGGGATTCATTTCCTTTTTTCAGCTTACGTTGTAATAATTTATCTGACAAAGCAATAAAAGCAGGTCTTAGTGGTGACTAAATGAGAAACTCTGAGGTAAATTCAGGTCAGCTCAGAGCAGGCTAGGAGGATAACAGTTTCTTATTTGATTTTTATTTGTTTGTGCAAATGTTTAGGTGGAGTCTTTGTTTATTTTCTCAGGCAGTGGAGTCAGCAGCTTTTGTGAGTTTTAATAGGATGGAGGTGGTCAAGAATAATAAACAATATGCTTGTTAAAGGAAATGGATTTGATACCTGCAGTGTGCACAGTTTAATTATTAAGACCTCTGCTTTCCTGAGGCTCCTTTATGTTTCTCTGCTTCTCTTCAAGCTGACCAAAGCTTACAGTTCTGTATTGCAGCAGGCTGCACGGTTGTGCAAGAAGGTTACTGGTTCAAATCCCCGGTCTGACGTGGCCTTTATGTGTGAAGTTTGCAAATTCTCCCTGTGCATGTGTGGGTTCCCCTTGGTACCGCGGCTCGCCCCAAAGTCCAAAGACATGCTCGTTAGGTTAATTGGTGACTCTAAATTGCCCGTAGGTGGGAATGTAAGTGTGGCTACTTGTCTGTCTCTGTATGTCAGCCCTCTGATTGACTGGCGGCCAGTACATGGCGTAACCTCACCTCTTACCCAATGACTACTGGGATTGGCTCCAGTCTCCCTGCAATCCATAGCTAGATAAGCGGTATAGATTATGGATGGATGGACTGCTCAGCAGGATAGCACGATGCTCTATTCTGAGGGATTTATCCAATTAATCTGTCACAATGTACACTTTGTAATTTTAATGAGTGATTTGTTTGCTTCTCAGAGAGACATGGAGGCAATAATGGGAAGACTGATTGTGTTATAGTTGTGATCCTTAATCTCATCACATACCCCTTAATGAACACACAGTCTCAAAGCACTAATGAGATGTTTTGACTGCTCCGTTGGAGTGGTTGGATGTGGCAGACCCCTCAGATCACCAATAAAAAAAAAGAGTGAATGTAATTGCTCTATGTCTGTCAGCTCCAAACACCCCAGATGCATAAACCAGCACAATTATTTACATTACATGTTATGTTGTCCCAATGTGAGCATTTTTAAACCTCTTTATAGATTCTAGATTCAACTTTGCAGCAACAATTTGCACAGCAGCAGAATTACCAGAATGATAAAGTGTTTGCCTTGATCTTAACACATTTGACAACTTCATCAGAGACCTTATAAGGGAAACATCTGGATGTTTAGACAGGCCACTGTGCTCATGGACTGGACCCTTATTTCTCAGAGCAAACTCTCATTCAGTTCCCTGCAGTTAAACACAGCTCTAACCAGCCAATTAAACACTCATGTCCTAAAATGATCTCACTAACCGCAAACTGTTTATGTATGCTTATTAATACATATTGTACATATGGACATATTGCCACACATTATTACCAAATATACATTTTCTGACTTGATGACATGCAGATAGGCAACACAAAAAGTTGAATATAATTTGCTCTATCTGCTGCGGTAAATTAAAATGAGAGCTGTTTTGGTGGGCAGGGCAGACCACACGCTGTGCCCTTAAGGGAAGGAGGGTGCGCCCCATTTACCACACATGACCAAACCTATGAACAAAAAGAGTAACACCGCATTTTCTCTTCATGACATCACAAAGGGCAGTAACCCCTCCCCCAGGTGGGTGACACTCCCAAAGCTGGGTGTTTGTTCTGCCCTCTGAGTCTGCCTTCTCACCGTAAACAATAGGACATGGAGCGAGAAAGCCAGAGACACCCAAGCCCTTCCAGAGAGGGGGTGTGGTCAGACACAGCTCATTTGCATTTAAAGGTACAGACACAGAAACAGCCTGTTCTGAGCAGGGCTGAAATAGAGGGGTTTATAGACATGATCAAATACAGGATCAGAGTGGATTTAGAACAAGAAACTTCACAGACATGTTTTGGGGAGCTCTGAGACTTATTTAAACTGGTTAAAAAGGAGAATAATATGTGACCTTTAAAAATCTTGTGTTCAGTTCAGCCACTGATTATAAACTGCTGGGTGTGTTTGTGTTGTTGGTGCCTTTTGGGGATATTTTTTAATTAAAATATTGGACAAATATCATGGTAGGGAAAGGGTTGCAGTGCCATTAATCTTAACAACAGACAACTATTGTATCCATATATTAGATTTTTTTTTCCAATTCCAATGTCTGTGTTCTCTGAAGCTGTTTAGCTCATCCAGTGTTTTTGAACACGGATTGCTTTGAATTTTTGTTATTGTATTTTGCCCCAACAGATATGACCGATGGCAATAGAAGAGTATTTGTTTTGTTTAGCATAGTTGTTCTGTCAACCTCTTGTAGAGATGTTGGTGAACTTGTCACACTGTGCAGAGTTGTGAATTCAGTATCAGCTGCAGCTTGTTGTGGTGTTTTTCTTCTCTGCAGGGGACAGTTCATGTGCACACTCAATTTATCCATTACATAGTTTAAATGAAGCCATGAGATTGAGAGTAATCAGTCATGAATAAGTCATCTAATCAGCAGGATTAATAGACTGTTATTCCAATTGCATGCTGTGATCTGACTCTGCTATCACAAATTAACTTACATGGTGTGTTTTGAATATCCAATGGGTGAATAGACAAAAGAGGGATCAAGCTGAGACACAGGTGAATTGTAACAATACTGCATCTCTAATGTACGAGTGGAATAGCTCAAGAAGCTCACATACTGAACTGAGTTAACCTTTTGATCAGACATTAATATTAATAGAACAGCAGAGAGCTCTGACCGGCCTCTGAGAGTGTCAGCTGACATTAACTGAAACCAAATGACATTTCCTCCGTGATCTGAGACAGCAATGTGCACAAATACAAAATCAACTGGAGAATAAAGTTCATCAGGAGAGCTCGTCCACATCCTCATGTACTTTTCAAAGATGCAGCTTTCTGAAATATTTGGGCAAGGTCACATATGCTCCTCCTTTTCAACCAGTTTAAATAAGTCTAGGAGCTCCCAAAAGTTTCTTGTTCTAAATCCACTCTGATCCTGTATTTGATCATGTCTATAAACCCCTCTATTTCAGCCCTGCTCAGAACAGGCGGTTTCTGTGTCTGTACCTTTAAATGTAAATGAGCTGTGTCTGACCACGCCCCCTCTCTGGAAGGGCTTGGGTGTACTCAGGCTTTCTTGCTCCATGTCCTATTGGTATATTGATCTATTGTTGTTTGATGCATTGATACTGTGCAGTTGTATCTGTAGAAAAGGCTGTTTTAACTTGACTGTCGGCAGACTGTCAGTCTTCTCTCCATGCTGCATGTAGTAAAAAGGTTTTTGACTCATAGCACCAAGATTGTATGTCTTCAGAGAACTAGCAATTCTCATATTTATGGAAGAAACTTCTCTCACAAGTGATATTCAATCAACAGTGTAATATAATATAATATAATTACGGCTGTGAGCATCGACTAGTTAGTCATGATTAATAAAGTTCTGAAATGAATGCATGCATTTTTTTTAATCGCAGCTGCTCCCTTCCTGCTAAGTGTTTGAATTGAGCTGAAATGAAAATCATCACTTTGTCCTTCATGAGGGAAAGAGAAAGTTTAGTTTCTGTCTTTTATTTTTCTCAGTGTTGCCCAATACCTAACACTTTATCCATCTGCTTCTCTGGGTAATCTGTTTCCTTCATCTACGGGTGTTTTATGTCTGAGAGCAGTAATGAGCTCTGTCCTGCTCACTTCAGTTACTTCCACTTTTAATGAGGAATTTAGAAACTATCTGTGAGCATCAAATAAAATAGAAGAGACTCAGAGAGACACGGAAAGAGAGAATAGTTTCTACCAACTACCTGTTGGAAAGAAAAGAAAACTTTTAAGTATATGTTTCCTTTTTTTTAAGGTGTTACACTTTGTTTCTGTAACAAATCCTCCCCTCAGACAGAACATTTACATTTAAATAGACACACCGTGCTGTGAAGATCCTTCATCTGAGTGTAATGATATATCTACCTTATTTATTGATAGAAAAATATAACTTTAAAGGAGCTGATCAGAAGGTGAGATTAAACCCTGAAGGCTGCATAAAACAAGAGGAAGAATCAGATCAGAGAGAACGCAAGGCAAGTGTTTTTTTTTTAACGCAGGTTCATGGCATGTATGCAGCCGATTAAACTTTTTTTCTTTTTTTAATCCATGTTTTTCTTTTGCAATTATAATGAAGCAGATTGTTTACTAAGAAGCAGTTACTATAACACCCATCCAGCCATTATCTATATCGCTTTTCCCGTTTGACGTCGTGGGGGGCTGGAGCCGACCCCAGCTGTCATTGGGCGAGTTACACCCTGGACTGTTCACCAGTCAATCACAGGGCTGACATATAGAGACAGACAACCAGACACATTCACATTCACACCTATGGTGCAATTTAAAGTCACCAGTTAACCTAACGAGCATGTCTTTGGACTGTGGGAGGAAGCCAGAGAGAACCTACGCATGCAGAGAGAGAACATGCAAACTCCTGCCTTATTTGATTATTTAACAAGCTGCATGTATCTTCTCTTTATATGTAATGTAGTGCAAATATTTTTTACTTTTAGTAGGATAAACCAATGATAATGTGTGGAGTGGAGTTTCCGCAGCATGCTCCCTCTGTCTGTTTGTCTCCAGGGAGCTTCTTCCTCCAGCTCTGTAATGGTTTCACGAGTCTCTCATATGAAGGGTCACTGCCCTCCACAATGACCTTCGACCTTATTATAAACTACCAGTGGAGTTAAAGCATCTTGAACAAACAGCCTCTCTTCATTTCCTGTGAGTTACTCAGGCTGCTGCTGTGCTGCAGGACTCTGCAGACGAACTGACACAGACAGCTCAACTACACCTCTAATTGGTCGGCTAAACTACACTGTCTGACTAATGATTTCAAGATCTTGTACAGTTCAGCAGCACCGAGGAGAGCAACTGAATCAAGGTACTTGTGTAAAAAAAAATAGAAGCTACAAGTGAGGTTGTCATAGAGTGTTTACAGATAGATACTCAATGTAGTGTTTAAGATCTGCAGAGATTAAAAGACAATGTCTCACAAATATAAACATTGTATCAGTAAAAGTGGACCATCATGACGCTCAAAAGAAAATGCTAATATGAATATGTTTAACTCAGTAGAAAGAAATTTTAGTGATGTTGAGAAGAAAAAAGCCACAAAGGTGCAATTTTTTTAAGTGTAAGTTGTTTGACTTTTAAGCTTTTACTTTAGAGACAGAGCAGTATAGAGCAAGAAATCAGTGAGAGAGAGAGAGTAGAGAGAGTAGGGAACGAGGTCGGCCTTGAACCAGGGCTGCCCACCTCTGTGCATAAACTAACCACTAGGCCCCCGGCGCTCCACAAAGATGATATTTAAAAGCTTTCAGTGAAGCTTTTCTTTCCAGCAGCACTTGGGAAGCTGCAGGTTTCTGTTGTTTGTTTCTCTTCTCTCTGCTGTCAGAGAGGTTGAGAACAATGTTCAGCGTTCAGCACTTGAAACATACTTCAGTCCTCTACACTGAATTAAATTGTAATTAGATTCATACTGAGAACATAAACAAAATAAACCACTCACTCTCTCTTCCCTGCTCTCTCTCTCACACACACAGGCATACTTAAACACTTACTTATAAACACACCCATCACATCAGGTGCTGCAGTCTGTGCCACGGTGTGAGCAGGCTTTGTTGTGTGACTCTGAGGGTCATGCTGGCTGTGTATAGAGTCAGGAGAGGCATCAGGCTCTGATTTCATGAACACAGAGGTTCACAGAGGCACAGCAGGCCTCTTCAGAGAGGCACAGCAGGCAAGAGGCAAGGAGCAACAAGCAGAGCGTCATCCACTCATGTATACTGCCTGTGTTTATGAAGAGGATTCACATGACTACACATGAAGTTTTATTTAATCATTGAAATACAGAGTTGCTAAAGGTAACTTTAGTTTTTGATTTTTTTGTAGTTTATCTGTTTTGTTGTCATGCAAGAAAATATAGTGATGTGTGTGTGTGTGTGTGTCTGTGTGTAAGCCATCATTTCGTAAACAACAGGTTGTGAACCATCTGCTGCCTCCTACGGTTTGCTCCTTTTTCTGACACTATAGGTCACACTCATCCATGGAAAACAGACTCGGGGAGAATAGAAAAATCTGGTGTGTTTGTCTTAGGACATCAAATCATGATGGTTTCTTTGTGTGGGTTTAAAGGGAGTGTTGAGAGCTGTGAGGTGTCTTTGCACACACCAAATTACATGCTAAAAAAAGTGTGATAAGGTCAGCAGTATGCCCATATGGTATGAAGCAACATTGACTTAAGACTCTAAAATGAATCATCTGTTTAGTCACTGCCATTGTTACACACATACACACAGATACACAACCACACGCTGACACATTGCCAAATGTTACTCGGCTGGCTGCTATTATCAGCCTCTAGTCGTGGCACAGGACAATAAGCAGCCTTTCAGAGCAGCAGAAGGCGAGAGGGCGAGGGAGCACAGAGAGATAATGTGTCCCAAAGGTGAGAGACGAGGCTGACACAGGCAGTGATGGAGGTTTAATATGACAACCAGAGAGAGAGAGAGGAGACGCAGACAAAGAGAGATTGGAAGAATAAGAGAGGCAAGGAAAACTTAACGAGAAGTAAAGATGATTTTTCTTTTTACAGATCTCACATTGGCTGTGCTGTGATCACTTGCATCTGTTGTGAAATATTGCTTTGATTTACCTCTGGCATCCTGCCCAGCAGTGAGATACACACGTCTTTGATAATATTTCAGGGCTTTTGATTTTGTTTTGCAGTACATGACATCTGTGTTCCTTCAAATTGAACAGACTTTTACCCAAACATGATTTAAAAAAATGATTGCTTCATTTAGGGCTGTGACATGAAGGATGACAAATTCTTGTTATAATTGTGTTTGTAGTCTCTCAACACAAACTCACAAAACACATACACATGTAATCACACACCCATACATGACCTGAGCATCCCTAATCTATTTAAGTGTTGCACAATAACTATGGGACTATGGGAAACCAGCTCCCAACACATTTCAATACATGCCGGTTATATTCATCCCAATGAAGTTTAGAGGCGAGCATTTCATGGAATAAGTCTATCTGGCTATCTGATAATGTGCTTGCTTTTCTATCTGAACTGTGTTAAAAAGTATCCAGTGTTCCTCTGCTGATGTAAAGCAGTTAATTATGCAAGAGATTGTATGAATGTTGTTCAAACTTTTTCAGAGTTTGGAGTTTGGCCCTGTGAGGAGTGTTTGTCCACTGGTAGAAATGACAGTGCAGTGTTTGATCGGTGTCTGTCAGCCCATTACAAGTTCTTACACATTCACAGAAACGTCCAAACCAAACCTTCTGAACGACACAAATCTGAGTTTAAGAGCCTCATGACTCACTCTGTCCTGAGTTTAAAGAGACAGACTGATAACTCCTCTTCATGCTGTACAGCTTCACTGTTTCTCATAATGCAGACGGATAAAAAGCTTCAGTGTCAGTAACTGTGACTCGCAGCTCTTTGTTGTGGAGAGTCAGTGACAGGCATCTGAGTGGAACCAAGCAGAGAGGAGAAGTGAGCCATTGTGACGGCCGCCTCCACACTTCACACACTCCTTACACTGCCCATAAAGCAAGTGGAGAGTGTGTGTGTGTGTGTGTCAGTTTGCAAACAAATCATTATAAATTATCCCTGGTATATCTGGAACAAAAAAGTAGGCATAATCATTTTCACAGAGTGCAACCGTGGGCCCTTCTTGATGGTGTGTGTTTGAATGAAATAATAACTGTCGGAGTCTAGTGGCTATTAGTTTGATGATGTTTAGCCGTCAGTCAGTAATGTACTAAAAAGCCAGTTAAACATACCCAGGATAAATTTCAGTCATGTGTGTCTGTGTGTCACATGTCCATCTGTGACGCCATGCTTTGTGATTTTGTTATTTTGAAGTATACAAACCAGTTCCGTCATCACAGCAACGTGTTTCAATATTAAAAAAGCAAAACCTTCACATAATAGACATTTGTCATGTTTTAGTGCATGCAGTCATCCGACAAATATATTTGAGTGGAGTTAAAAACGACACATGGCAGTATTCACACCCCAACCCAGGTGGCTCTTGATTGTTTGAGAACCTCTGTTAAACAACAAATGAAGAAGAAGAAGAAGCACACACACATGGTTGCAAGATGACACGGCGGACGGTCTGTCAGTTTGCATGTTCTCCCCTTGCATGCGTGGGTTCTCTTCTGGTACACCAGTGGTTTCCTCCCACAGTCCAAAGACATGCTCGTTAGGTTAACTGGTGACTCTAAATTGTCCATAGGTTAGAATGCGAGTGTGGCCGGTTGTCTGTCTCTATATGTCAGCCCTCTGATAGTCTGGTGTCCAGGGTGTATCCAGCCTCTCGCCTGATGCCAACTGGGATCGGCTCCAGCACAAAGCAGCCCCTTTGGACCCCGTTATGGAAAATCTGTATAGATAATGGATTGATGGACCTCATATGCAATAGTAATGGACCCTGGCTTCAAGAGTGAATTTAAAGAGCTTGAACCTTGTTACAATGTCCAATCCTGTGTTCACATAAACCAGTCTGTGATCCTTTAATGACGTACACATGAGCTGATTTAGCACCTGATATTCATTAATCACAGATGGATGAATCTCCCCTGCCACATATATTTTTTTTAGTCTTGTGCTTTACATTGTATTTATTTTTATATTTTCAAATAAGAAGATGTTTTTCCACTTTCGTTGCTTTTTATTTTTGCATCATTTTGTTTAGTTATCCTCTTTTTGTTGCTTAATGTTTAATTAACTTAAAGCTGTACCATCTATGGTTGTTTGTTTATTTGGATCCCCATTAGCCACTACCTAAGTAGAGACTACTCTTCCTGGGGTCCACTCATACAAACATGGATTTAAAATCAACACAAATTAAATTATTTAAAAGACGGAACAGAAAAAGACAAAAGTAGAATTGATGACAGCACAATAACAGGCAAAGTACAAATCAAGGACACCAAGATGAACCTATTGCAAGTCAAAAAGTTAATCTCTCAAATGTCCATGTTACATGTATGCAATCAATAAATACAGTGTTGGACAAATCTTATAATTATTTTCCTACTTAAAATCTATCACAGGAAGTTCGTAACAACACGAGATGAAACAATCTGTAACAGTCACGACTGTCAGTTCTAAACAAATTATAGGAATCTAGAAAAATGCATCCCGGACATTTTTTTTCTTTCTCCCTGTTGAATAGAACTCAAAGCGTCCCACCACTAGTCTCCAAGCACTTTGGTCTAACATCAGACGTGGATGCAGTGAACATGAAAGCTACTGTTGCAGTAACATAAACCTGTCTCTGTGTCACTGTAGCTTCTCTCCTGATACTGAGATGTAATCATTCATGATGGTCGAGTTATTGACAATCAGAAGGTCATGCAGGCCGTAAATGAGACAGACGGGATGGAGCAGTAAAGATGACTCCACAGTACTCTGGTCCTCTGTGCTGCTCAGTCCTGTTTAATACTGACACCTGAAGTGATGCATATTGATTGATTGTTGAGTGGAATTTTACAGGAAAACTCACTGAGGTGTCCGTACATGTCAGATGAGGACACCTGCTGTGGAAGAGGCAGCTCTTCCTTTGTGGCCTGCTGTCAGCTGAGTAAACTGGCAGCATTTGTTCGACTGGTTTGACACAATTTGTCAGTTTACCTGCTAACCAAACAGAGAATATGAACTGAGATTGTAAAGCCATGTTTACTGACAGGAAACAACAAAGCTTGATTTATCAACCGGGCTTGAAGCTTCTGAGTATTAACACGGGGGAAAATATGTTTTGTTCCTGAGCTCTGTTAGTTACTGAGAGAAGCTGACAGTAATTTAAATAGGTGTGAAACAATGTGCTTGCTGTTGTGACAAGACACCTCGTTTGCTGCTCCTATAATGTGACAAGAAAGGATGTCATTTGCAGCCTCGCACACTGTAATGCCAACCCAATGATGTTGCATTGTGTTGCCTGTTTTGACCTTAACTACTGAATGTGATCTAAACATTTAGCATCATATGATCCAATCTTTCCTTCTGTACCAATATTTTCCAACCTTTTATTCCTCCCACGATGACAATGCTGATTGTAATGTTGGCTCATACCATTCATACCCTCACCTACGGTCATGAGCTATGGGTAGTGACCGAAAGAATAAGATCACAGATACAAGCGGCCAAAATGATTTTGATCCGGAGGGTGGCTGGGGTCAACCTTAGAGATAGGGTGAAGAGCTCAGACATTTGGAGGGGAGCTCGGAGTAGAGCCGCTACTCTGTATCAAAACGAGCCAGTTTGGGTGGTTCGGGCATCTTATTAGGACGCCTCCTGGACTCCTTTCTTTGGAGATTTTCTCGGCATGCTCAACTGGGAAGAGACCCCGGGGTAGACTTAGTCTGGCCTGGGAACGCCTCAGAATCCCACAGGAGGAGCTGGAAAGCTTAGCTGGGGAGTCTGGGTTGACTTACTGCGCTTGCTTCCACCGCGGCCTGACCTTGGATAAGCAGAAGAAAATTGATCATTACTGGGGTCTTGTAGAATGTTGTTTCCGTAATGGATAGTAAATACTCACTTCTGATTGGCTGGCAGATTTGTATCAAATTGATATATGCACCTCAATAATGGAGGAGCAATTGAATAAGTCATAGCTCAAGATGGCGAAAAGTTAAGTTGCATAATTTCTGAAAGGTTGAGAGGATTGCAGTGTTTGACAGAATTGAATCATGTTAAATGTTAGCCATCCAAACACAGTGAGACGTGTTCTGTGATCTTCTTACAGAGAGTTTTTGTTCTGACAGGATTTGAGGAAGTTGACGAGCTAACACGTCTGCAGAGACTCAACCAGAGAATCCTCCAGAGATCAGCTGAGCTCTCTGCTTTTCTGTGCAGCTTCAAGTTATAAGATAGATTCATACATCCACCGTCGTGACATCCACCTTTTCAAAAACAAGGTTAACATGCATTTTGTAGGGAAAAACCCCTGTGAAACTTTATCTTTTGATTTAAAAACACCATGTTGTTGCACAGACATTCATTTTGTTGCGTTTTGTATGAGCACAAAGTGACTCTTAACTCATGAGTCCTTTGGCCTAAAATCTTAGTTTTCTTTAGTAATGTATTATTCTTAATCTGTTGTTGTTCCAGACAGTAAATCACTGACACCAGCTGTCACAACAACATCCCAGTTTTTTTTTAATATAGCTGTCAATCATCTTCTTTCCTCCTCTCAACAATCTTTGAAGAGACACTTCAACCGGTGGCTCTCTGTTTACAGCAAAGTAATGAAGAGGTGGTGAAGTGGAAAGAGCATTTGTCTTAATTACTATTACTATATTTTTTAAAGATAGTCTATTTTATGTTCCCATGTGTGGGTGTTATTAATACCTTTTCTGTTAGCATTAGCGTCCAGTGATTTGGACAAAGACACTTTAAACTGGATCTGAAGCTGCAAGCTCTTCTTTACAAGGTTCAAGGTTCAAGGTTGTCTTTATTATCCCTGTGAGAGGGCAATTTGGGCTGCAGTGGTAAGTGCTGTTGCCTCACAGCGAGAAGGTTCCTGGTTCAAATTTCCTTAACCAGTGCCATGACAACCACCAGCCAGACATTTGGCTCTCTGTCAGAGGGAAACTGTGATCACAGCAAAGTGTTAAGGGAAGCTTTCACATGTTTGACGACTCAAAGCTGCATAGTTGCAGCAGAGAACTCTTACATGATTAGAGTCATAAATCAAAGTTCTCCACAGAGTCACAGTAATCAGCTAGGGGGTCTATTGTGATGGAAACCACTGGGATGGAGTCACCAGAAATAGACAGAGGAGCTCTTTATTCAGGACAGAGACAAGAGCAGAGGAAACTAGAGCTCCAAGAGTCATTAACGCCAGAGAACAAGAACCACAGAGTGTCTGCAACTTTACTGTAAATGATGCACTTCAGCAGGTCACAGCTCAGAGTGGAGAGAGTGCTGTGTGATCTGGTGTCAGGTTCAGAAGTGAGATCAATACAGAACTTTTATGAGCTGTGTCCTGATACCTGATGGATGGAGAGTGAAGCAGAAAACTTTCATTTACAGACTTATAGCATCTTAATGTAACTGGCAGGACTCAGACCTGCTATGAGAGAGCAAATACTTATACACTTAATAAAAGATTATCTGGCAGATATATTTCTGGGTTTGTCAACTGAAAAACTGAAAGGATAAATTATATTGACTTTTGCAGTGTATGTATATAGCTTTGTCCACACACGTGTACTGTGACCTGTGTGTAAAAAGCATCATGCTGCAATAAAGCCTTTCTCTGGCAGGTGAAGTAAAGCCTTTGGTGGTAAAAAGGAGGATACCTAGACGCAGAAATCTATACAGCTTCACATTAGCAGGGCCAACAGAGGAGCATCCCCAACGAGTGGATAAAATGAACAGAGAAGAGACAAACAACAAAGCTTTACTTTCTTTAGGGGGCATACAAGTGAATAAGAACAAAAACAAAAGGTAGGACGAGGAATTCCTTATCTGCACCTTGCAAGTGTCTTCATCAATCTTAATACTGAATAATTTGAAGCAATCGTATGGTGTTGTGTGTTGCTGAGTGATGTAGTGACAGCAGCAGTGTGCTCTGCAGAGCTCTGTCTCCTCACTGAACTGAACTCTGTGCTCTGCTGCTGCTCTGTCGCTGTCTGTGGTGCTGAATGAGAGGATGGACACTTGTCGCTGTCCGTGGTGCTGAATGAGAGGATCAGACACTTTCAGTACTCTGTGTGACAGAGTTTCAAAATGTCACTCACAAATGTTTCCATATTTGCTCTACAGAGCGATCACATATTTTTTTTATCCATAGAATTCATTGCTCAATATTGGCCGACATCAATCTGAGTCTTTCACTCTGACATCCAAAGGTTGTCTGGAGGACAGAAACAATGTGGGTGGGAAATGAATCACAAACAGGCCTGCCCAGAGAAATGACTGGGCCCCTGAAAGGCCCAGTGCATAGGCCCTCAACAGATAACATTTTATAGTATCTACGTGTGGACATAGGACCAGTTAGCATTAGCCTTCTGGCATTGCTTCGATAAGCTTTTGGAGCCAACTGAAATCATGTCTGCTAAAGGTCCTGGCATTGCATTACATTGCTAGACTGGCCTGATAGTTAAGTTCAAGGGGCCCACACACAATGTTAGTAACAGAAAAAAAGTAAATTATAACATTTTGTGAACATGGGGATTTATATTTTGAAACAGGCAACAAGGAATAAAATGCGTTTGTTTGTTGCTTGAATAAGTAATGATGAGTTTCAGTTACTTTAAAAGACAATTTGGTTTGATTGCTGAAATTTAGGATGGACAGTGTCTTTGCAAACCTCGATGTAGCCGGGCCCCAGAAAGCGTTCCCCCTTTCCCCCCACTTATGGACAGCATTGACTATTAATCAAGATTCTTAGAGGTCAGGAGATTTGAACTCAGTGTTCAGTATGATGAGACACGAGTGGACTGCATGCTGTGAAAATAAAGTCTTCTTAATGAGGAGGTTGTGTCTCCAGCAGCTGGTGCTTACTGCTCTGATTGAAGAACTGTAAATGCTGGAGAAACCGGCCGACTACACAGACTGATTTACATTTGATAATTTTATTATTATTTAATGTTTTGTTTTTTTCAAACGTTGGCAGGATTTTAACGACACTTCTTCGTGTGAAATCGTTTTCTGCTTCTTGCCCACATGAAATGACTACTTACAAACAGCCCTCTGATATTTATGCAGTCTGTTACATGAAGCCATCATCAAACGGACTTTGATTTTATTTTAATTTTCTAAATTGTACATACTGTATTAATCCCTGAGGGAAATTCTAGTTTTACACTCTGTTATTGAGAGACTTTCTTCTCACACACACAAGCTCGTAGCTAAACAGGGGGCGCACCAGAGCGGTTGGGGGTTTGATACCTTGCTCAAGGGCCCCTCTGCAGTACTCAGGAAGTGGCTTGGCACCTCTCCAGCTACCAGACCAACTTCCATATTTTAGTCCACATCAAGACTTGAACCGGAGACCCTCCAGTTCCCAACCCAAATCCCCATGGACTGATCTGCTGCCCCCTGATGTACAGTATATGTGTGGTGTATGTAATCCACTATGTCTGCTTTAAAATGGTCTTTGATTACAAAGTGTGAACAGATGAGGCTCAGACTGAAGGTTGTCCAACTATCTAAACATGTAAAGAAAACTATGAATGCTGTTTTGACCGGAGATGTTACCTGCTTGTGCACATTAATAATGTATGACAGCACAGTGTCTGAAAACATGACTTTTTTTTTTTACCCCGACTATGACAGTAAACTATATTTTTCATCTGATGGTTTTGATGGGATTACATCCGACCTCTGCTTTGTTCCTCTTGCTGCTGGCAACTTATAATGAAACAATTTTCATCTCCTCTGCGCCTGAAATACAAATGAGCAGTGTGAAGGAAACAGGTGGAGAAATAAATCCTCCAAACACGGTACAGCTGAGCCACATGGTCTCCTGGGTGAAGGTTTCATATGGATGGAAACAAAACAGAAGCAAAATTAACAACTTAAAATAAACAAAAGAAGAAGATATCCTTTATTAATCCCACAAGGGGAAGTTACTTTTACACTCTGTTTTGAGACATGCTACACACACACAGACTGAAACACACATACATGCACAAACAGGATCATAGCCATGCACTAATGGAGAATGAGTAGCTGCATATGAAAGAGCGCCTGAGCAGTTGGGGGTTGATGCCTTGCTCAAGGGCCCCTCAGCAGCGCTCAGGAAGTGAACTTGCACCTCTCCAGCTACCAGACCAATTTCCAGACTTGGTCCGGGACCTTAAACAGTGACCATTTGGTTCCCAACCCAAGTCGAAATCTACTGATAAATTCAATTGACAGAAGTATCTTTCTTTAATTCCATCACATACAGAACCAGGTAAATGAACTAACAATATTTTATTCATCAGTTTATCTCCCTTGTTTTAAAAATGTCCCTTTAAAGACCAGTCATACATTTGAAGGAAGGAATCTCCCGACCCCCACTTTGGGAACCATTGGTCTAGAGTAGACTTTTTTTTTTTTTTTTTAAATGAGGGTCTTTTTTTATTCAATTTACATTTTGAGGATATAGGATATAGTGCTACTCTGAGTAATTACATTTTATTACGATTGGTTTTGTGAGGTGAAAGAATAATTTTCAAAGGAGTAAAAACATTTCAAATCAAAGCAGAAAGTATGTTTTTGATATTTTGCCTCTCCTTTACTATTGCCCTCATAAGTCGGACACAAATTCTAAAAAAAATATTTTTTTCTGGACATTTCCATTTTTATCTTGTACAGTGAAACTACTCCCCCTCCCCCTTTTTTTGTCTTCTACCTCGCTCCACACTGCAGTCTGAGTTGGTCTAATTATGAAAACCAAAGCAAGCGCCTGTGAGACTGTGAGGACTGTAATAAATCTGCTGTCAAAATTTCTGCAGAGTAAAACACCACACATGTATGCACACAGATAACTAACCTCCAGTGAGGCCAGCTTGGCTCTACTTAGTATATCAATCAACACAAGGGGGACTCTGCACTTTCTTAATTAGAACTACTTCGTACTGACTTGGAACACGTCTTTTCTGTATTTATTACACATCTTCACTGTGAAACTTTTTACTGTAATTAACAGTTAATTACTGGCAAACGTTTCACCAGTGATTCACTGCAAATTTAAAGGTTTACAGTGTAGACATTAACAAATTAAAGCATTGATATAAACATTTGACTTTTCTTAATATTATGCATTGATCTCTTTCTAACTGTTGTCCTTAATTCGTGATTTCATTGTAAATATAAAAGTGAATTGTTGTGTTGTTGATTCCCTCGTCTTGTATAATGATGGTTTTCGTGCATCTATTGAATGAAGTTTATTGGATTTGTTTTGATTGGTCATACTGTCACTTCTGAGCCGATAAGAGACTGCTATAGACTATACATGTCATGCTACTGACCACACACACGGATTGTGGTTCCTTTAGGGGTCGCTAGTGTCCGCTTGCAGCAGCAGCAGCAGCAGCAGCAGCAGCAGGTGGAGCAGTGACAGAGTCTGCAGCACTTGTGTTCATCAGCTCCGGTCAGACTGGGATTTCTTCCTCCGCTCGGCTTCACTTTCAGCGCTTTCTCTTCTGGAAATTACCCGCTGGAGACGGAGCTTCGTCGGGAGAAGCGCGGAGCTTTTCCACCTTGTTAAAGGGACACCATGCTTTACTTCTGGATACACACCGTGTGGATCCCCGGCGTCGCTCTCCTCTTTGGATTTCAAGGCAAGGGATCGTTTCATTGTTTTTTTTTCCTCATTTCATGTCGTGACGTTTTCCACTAGGAAACACTGGAGATGAGAGAGAAATGACAGCTACCGTGGATTGTTTTCTTGTGCTACTGACTCGAGTTGTGAAGGTATGTGAAGTGACTTCCCTTCATGAAAACACTGACATGACTCAGAGATCTCATCATGGTGACTTTGTGCTGTTGGCTGTTTCCAGTGGAGCTCTGTTTGCTCTGAATAAAGTGAGTGATGATCAGACAGCACTCTTTATGTTCAGTAGCAGTGTGTAACACGGAGATGATGATGGTCCAGCTGACAGCTTCAGCACACGAACATGTGGAGGCTGTTCTACTGTCTGCTCCACTCATAGGCTTTCCAGGCGTCTGTGTGTGTGTGTGTGTGTGTGTGCATTGTCACTTGATTGGTCGACAAAATATGACATGTTTATTTCAGTTTAGTTTGCAAGTCTACTTTTGTATGTGATTAAAATACCGAAGGCCTATCATTAATGGAGTCTTTATACTTAATCTATTGGATTATCTTTACACTCTTCTTTTGTGCTGACATGGATCCAAGTTTATAACCATTAAGACAAATTAACAAAATATCGGAAAATAAAAATTAAAAAATAATTTTGTTAACTTGAAATGAAAAAAAGGTGAATTTCCTAAAAATGAAAACTACCTGTAACTATTGCAAATCACAAATGCAAATAATGTTGCATGAACCGATGAACCATGCCATGAACCGTCAGTAGCCGATGTTTATTTGTTGTGCCAAAACAATTTACTGCTGACATCTTGTACACCTAACTACTGATTCAGAGAAGAGGTTTGGAAGAGGTCACCTGATAAACAAACTCTGAATTGTTGAAATTGTGAAGCATGAGAGAAAATGGTGCATTATGGGACTCTTACAACAAAAGAAGTCATGAAGCACACATCAGTATTGGCAATCGGCTACATTGTTATTTCCAACATCGGCATTGGCCCAATCAGAGCATCTCTAAAATGTGCCAATATTTGGTAAGCTAGCTAGCTTTATTGCTAAATTAGGCTTGTTAGCATACTGTGTGTCTGTGTTCCTGTTCCTGTTCCAATTGTTGACAACCTTTGCAACATTTGTGCTTCCCCAAAACTCAACTCTTATGAATGACTGAAGTGTTGATGATGATTTGTTTGATGAATTGATTCCTGTTGTACAGAGTAATATGAGTTTCCCCCTTTTTCTTTGTCTGGCGTTGTACAAAAATTGTCCCTTTGATGTGCTTTACATGAGGAAACATAGCTGAATAAGAAATGCATGACTTACGATTCCTCTCACTGTAAATCCTCTCTCAGTGAGATTTAAAGTCTTAAAACTCCTCTCTAAGTTTCCACTCATCAGTGCACACAGACAGTAAACATCCCTCTCCTTCTCCAGCTTGTCACGACACTCATTACTTTGGTTACTTTTGTTGATCCTCCATTATATTTTATGGCTGTTTGGATTTAAGCCACCTGTTTCTTTGTCTGTATCTCTTGTGGCAGAATGTGACTGTAAGTTTAGATTCTGGTCCTGAATGTTCTGGATTTGTTTGGACCAGTAAAGGTAGGCGGTTTTAAGGCTCCCCCACATACCTGTTTCGGACGCCTCTTGGTTTGTCAGATATGAGAGCAGTTATCAGGTCAAACCAACAGGTGTTGCAGCGATGGAAGCAGGCAAGAGAAGTGGTTCAGATAGAAGTGATTGTACCCGACCTAAAAAGCCTCTGCATGTTTCTAATAAGCTCCACGAGCAGAAACGTGCTCAAACTAGGATCAATATTGGAGATGCTTTTGAAAAATGGAGAGAGGTTAGAACACAGAAAGGTTTACAGACCAATGCAGAGCTGGATAAACACTGAAGCTTCAGAGTCCACCACATGGCAACCTGTGTGAGCATCCACTCTAGAGAAGAGGGGGGCGCGGTCAGACAGCTCTCTACAATGTTTTGAATTTGGACTTCAGTACCCATTTTAAACACTAGGTGTCAGAGTAATATATTTAAAAGTATAAAATACATATCAGGCTGGAGAGAGTATTATTGGATTTTGCTTTGTTTCAGTCATTAATACATCAACACACACTTTCCTCAATCATTAATTGATGTGGTACTTTGATAAGATGAGGTCTGCTGACTTTATTCAAACAGATATGGAGTCACAGTGAGAGTCAGTCAAATTTGCTAGTCACAATAGAAAAAGTCCAGTTTCTGCAATTTTTAGAGGAATATTTTGCATTAATTAAAGTTAACAAACTAAATAATTCCAACTGAGCGTTTTGCCTCTGCAAACATACCAGCTTTGATTTTGATTGGACTAAACTGAACACAGTGTGGGCTAGACAGATAGATATTATCTAACAACTTTATGTTAATCTCCAGGACCAGAGTCAGTCCACAGTTAGAGGAACTTCTAATGGAAACACACAGAAGGGGGGCAGGTGTCTGAAGTACAGACTCAACCAATACATCAACAGAACTATCAGTGGCAGCTAATACTCTCCTTTATACTGAGGAGCAGCGATGGAGACGGAGAGGATGAACTAAAAATTGCTGAGCTGTTGGTGAGAAGGAGTGAAGGATCATAGGCTGTGACAGAGGAGTGAAAAGCTGTGTTTGTGTCGCTCCATGGTGGGCTGAGTGGAAGTTAAAAGATGAATGTTTCAGCCCTCCCATATCTAGTGTCCCATCGGAACATATTGATGCTGTCAGACAGCTTAATGACGTCTGTCTGCTGGAGCTGCAGCCTGCATGCTGACAAACACAGCAGCTATCGTCTCGCTAGCTGGAACTTACACACACACACACACACACACATACACATACGCAAACACACACCAGAGCTGATCGATTATGGCACAAATTATGATCACGATTAATTTTAATTGTTATTGAGATCACGATTATTAAACCCGAACTCATTGATTTTGCATTCACTCTGAACACTGAAAAACAACACATTACCACAGCGGCGATGCCCCTGATCTTTGATCCAGATTTGAGGTTTGGTTTAAACATCTCACACAAGTCATGCCTGGCTAACAGGGACAGAAAATCAATGACCTTTGATCCGATCTCCTTGATGTGCTTTCAGTAATCCTTCCTGACTATTCTGTTTCAAGGTTTGTGTGGTTTCAGGGAGTTCTCCTCTGAAATTCATCACTGAAAACAACATCCAGTTTGAGTGATTCATTTGGTCTAAACCAGAGTGTGAAGCTCTGATTTGGAACATCTTTGGATCATACTGAAACAGCAGCTTGTGTGGAGCAAACAGCCTCATGGGAATATGTCTCTGCTCACAGAGGGGATGGGGAACAATGTGTCTGTGAGCAGGGCTTGTTTCAGCCTGGACTGTCTGGCTGGAGGATTTAAAATTCAACTTGTTCTTGAAGCAGATGTATGAAATACTTTGAAGAGGGATGGGCAGAGTTAGACAGGAGACAGACACTAAGTTTTTCCTCATCTCACATTTCCTGTAAAGAAGCAGCAGCTGAAATGTGACAGAGCAGCCTGCAGGCAGGAACACACCTGTAGTCACACAGCCTCAGGGAAGATTGTCTGAACACCTGAGAATGACCTCTTCTTCAGACTCCTGTGTGTCTGTGAGTATCACAGGTTTGGAGGCTGTTTCCTTTAAAATCCCAAATTTTTCTACAATTTAGTTTGAGTTTGTACCAGCTCTGTAATGTATTCTGCCACTTCACATTTCTTGGAAGTATTAATCATGGTTATCATTTGCATAAAATCTGTGAACGCTATAACCGCTTTGCTGATATTGAAAGCATAACTGATTGTTTCAGTCTTGGATCACAATTACTACTGTTAGAAATTATTAGAATTATCCCCTTTTTTCTGATCAGTTTCGCTTTAGATCTTTGACATTTTAATTCAAATGGTGAATATAGCTTCAAGTATGCATGGCGTCATTTTCTCTTTTAATGACTCTGATTCCTGCCAGGCTGAAGTAACAGTCCCCAGGAGGCTTCTCTTCACTGTGTGGAGATACTGGCAGCACATTGCACATTATAGCTGACTTCGTTTTGCATAGCCCTGTTCCTACGCAGAAGCCTACGCACTTAGCCTGACGTGCGATGCCTCAAAATTGTAATATGTGCCAAAATGATGCAACAACAACAAGCTCTGTGATTGGTCCGCTGGTTCCTGCATTTACAACATTTCTGGTATCACCACCCTTTACAAAATTCTGCATCGGGAAGAACGCTCCAATCCAGTATGAACAACTGCTGCTCAATATTTATCAGCTCCAAGGCCAACATAATACACCCGGTTTCAGTCGCCATGGTTTCCTGTACACAAACAAGTAGAGAATGTCGCGAAACAGGCGATATAACTTGTATAGAAATCACACTTCCAACTTGTGTCTTTAGGCGGAGTATTGCAGAGCTTCACAGACACACCGATGCACAAGTATGCAGTGCTCACTACGGCGTAGGTTTCATCTGAATAGCAGTATAGCTCAGTCTGTATGGACTTGGGTTTGGAACCGAAGGGTCACTGGTTCAAGTCCTGGTGTGGACCAATGGAAGTTGATCTGGTAGCTGGAGAGTTGCCAGGTCACTTCGGGAGAAGAACTACTGAGGAGCAAGGCACCTAACCCCCAACAACTCTGTCACTCTCTCTGTGTAGCATCCCCATTCTGACATCTCTCCATTAATGCACAGGCCCTCTTTGTGTGTATGTGTGTATCTTAGGCCGATATGTGTGAGAAGCATGTCCCTCAATAACAGAGTGTAAAACCAGACTTTCCCCTAAGAGGTTAACAGGTATAAGAGATTCACATACAAGTAGATGATATGGCACCCTGTTATTAGAACAGTATGTGCACACTTGAGCATAACGGCTACGCTAAAAGTTTATTTAGTATTTCTGGTTAATTCCGGGATTCCTAATTTAAGGGGGATGTTTATCTCTTGTGATTACATGTCCTGAGAGACACCTATCTTCATCCAATTGTTTTTATTATTTGTTTATTTAACAGGGACTCATGCAGTAAACATTCCTTCATATGTTAAATACAAAGTAGATGCCATGCATAAAAGTTTCAAGCCTTGGCTAATTTGCAACCCCTGTCCCTGGCTAGGCTTTTGGTTCTGCTGACCCGATGTTGGAATTTTCTACCATTCACTGTAACAGTGTCTGACAACATGCCGGTCAGCAGAATCCAGTTTACACCTGTTTCAAACTTCAGGTTCTTCAGCAGCTTACAGTATTGTGATCAGTGACATAGATTGTGATTATTCCTACGAAATAAGTCTTCTGTTGTGTTTGACTTTGCTTCTGTAGCAGTTAAAAACATGTGTTATCTTATGCAGTGATTTATACAGAAGATAAAAACAGAGTGAAAGAAAGAAAAAAAGTTTTTTGTACAGATCAGCAAATAATAACTCTAAGCTTTGTGTTCGTACTCGAGGCGACTTGAAGACACAACTCAGCAGAGTTTGAAATGCTGACACATAGAGTTTCAAGCAGACAAACAAATCCTATATGTTGCATCTTGGAAACATTATTGAAGTGCACTCTGAAGCTTAAAACACACAGAACCATGAAGTTAAGTCTTTAGAGTTTGCTCTTTTTTTTTCTGTCTATAATGTAAAAATGGCCTGGGTAGCGTGGGCATGTGTGTGTGCATGTGTGTGTGTGAAGAGGTACTTCACCTCCTGACCTGTCAGCTGGACTGTTAAAGAGACAGTAACACTCTACATTCAGCCACACACACAATGTCTGGGTATCACAGCCTGGCTCTACTGAACAGAGCTGGGTTAGTATCATGTGTAGAACTATAACCTCTCTGCTGTTGTCAGAATGCTTTGCATCGCTGTCTGCCGCAGTGTATATAAAACTCACTGTGTGGTATACGCTGGCACCTTGTGTGGGTTTGAGTTTCTGAATGTGCTGATGTTGGTAGAAAAATATAAAAACCCTTCTCTCCACTTTTTATACATGACCCAGTGCTTTTATCTCCTGTACTTCTGGTCTCACATCATGGAGATGCACTGAATGCAGCTCGATGAGAAAGAGGCTGTGGAAGAAGATTAGAGTCTCACTGAAAGCTCTCCAATAACACGGTGATAAAAGGATGATGTACATTATCTCCATGGTGTTATTCTTGCCGGCTTTGAGTTGTTATGTGAAGAAACATGATCGGACCTACTGTCTCTTTAATCTGAGATGAGATTGTTGCTGTATCATGTGTCCAGACGTGCTGATATGGTTATCTTTACGATGTACATTATGTGCATATTTACTCAACTAAACGCTGAAACATCATCACTGTCGATAGAATTTGAAGTCTGTTAAACAAATTAATAATATTTTGTAATTCATTGTTTACATTTAAATACATTTTGCTAAGTTTAGAATTTGTTTTCTGAGTGTTTTATTTTTTTATATATTTTTTATTCCTTTATTTTACAGAGAGTCAGAAATCAGGGAGAGAGAGAGAGTGGGGTGTGACGTAAGAAATGAGCCACAGTTCGGATTCGAACCCGGGCGAGTGTTTTTTAACATTTAGAAATAGTCTGCTAAACAAAAAATAATAATTAGTCACCTGCTAACATCTAATGTTAATCTCTACTTCCCATTCCTTTACCTTTGACAAAACATGGAAACTTTCAACTGCGATATTGACCAAATATGACTTCTGTAAGTAATTCACTGATGTCACCTACTAACATTATGTATAAAGGGTTCTAAATGTCTGTGAGAGAGAGAAAGAGAGAGAGAGAGAGAGAGCTCATGCACTTGACACTATGACAGGAGTACAGTGTTTTAGCCTCTGCAGACATAGCTGAACACATGTTACAGTGTTCTCCTTTATGTTCCCCTGAGTGTGGTTATGAAGGCAGCCTGTGCCTCACTCTTGCCTGGTTATGTAGCTGTAGAAACATTTCAAACTCATTCATATTTGATGAAAAGAGAGAGTGTTTAAAACCGTCACATATTCCCACCGAGAGGATGTATTTCAGGCTCTGGAGTTTGAATGAACCGTAACTTCATAACATGATATTATTGCTTAATTGATTCTAGCCTTTACTATTGCTTTCTCTTAGGCATGTCTGGATTTATGAAATTATTCACAATAAAAACATCATAATATATACATTAATGGTTCACACTGCAGGCTGTCGAAGACTCAGATTCTTTATTGTCCCACAAGGGGGATCAGAATCAAGATCTTATCCATCTGAACTGTGTGTGGAATTGTTTCTGCTGCAGCCATGTGGACTTTAGTCTTCGAATATTTGAATTATTTTGGACTCTCAAGAAGCGAGAAGAACAACATTGAAGATGAAGGTAGAAGCTTTTTGATCATTTTGTAGTTTCACCCAAACAGGGACCGGTTTGGAATAGTGTCACACTCCTTATTCGCAGGAATTTCATTAGAGTATAGGGATCAGGGACATCGGGTGGTAGTAGTGCCTGATCACCTCGGTGAAGTTTAGGGGAGCGCCGTCTACTCGAGAGCCCGGCCTCTGCTGCCGGGACAAGGCCGTGTGTGTGTGTGTGTGTGTGTGTGTGTGTGTGTGTGTGTGTGTGTGTGTGTGTGTGTGTGTGTGTGTGTGTGTGTGTGTGTGTCGCATTTGGACACCCATAAAAGGCTTCTGTAGTCGTTTTGCACCCTGATTCATTCTTAACTATATTTTTGTTAATGTAACGTCTCAGTGACATGTAGTTTGTCTCTTGTGTTTTATGACAGTAATGGAGAATAACTAACCTTGACAGTGTCTCTCTTAGCTGTTGGGATTCATTAAGAGAGATTCCCAGATCTTCTTTTCTTGAACTAAACAGGAACTTTTGTGACTAAATGTTGTCAATAGACTCCTCGTGTTACTCCCACTTCTTTTATTTCCAAGACAAAAGGGAAAATTATACAAATGATAATCTGGCACATCAGGGAAAAACGACACATTGTTCTGTCTGTAAGTTGTAAAGTTAAGTAACCAACAGAGATGACATTAAGTATTGTTTTAAATCTAGCTTTAGCCTTTAGGTAATGTTACAGCAGTTTGTTTTTCTCCTACACATCAATTTTTCTTTCTTAAATTAAGATTTAAATAAGTGTAAAAGGGTCAAACTGTGGAGATTGCCGAGATTCTTCTGATGACTGATTGTCAGTCATGACACATTCATCACAGTTTGTCTAATGTGTTGTGGAAATCATCAGTGTAACATCAGAGCAAAGTCAACGACGGTCAGAGCAGCTATTTGCTAACATGATGTAACTCAGAGATGATGTTGTTTCACAGTAATGGATTTACTGTCACATAATGAACACAGTGACTGTTCAGTATGAGCTGAATGACCTCATGTTTCCTCTGTTCTCTGTGACTGTGGAGCAGACGTTGATGTGGTTTACGGGGATAATGAAACACTGATGTGGTCTCCTCTTCAACAGGACTTCATTCAGACCGTTAGGGTCCCTAAACCTGACAGTCTATTTCTGCAGCCTCCGTGCTGTCAATCATCTCACACACCTTCATCCATCAGGAGATTGAGCTGTCTGTACACGACTGACAGATAGAAAATAAACTGTAATGGAAATATTTACAGTCAGACTGCAGCCTCTGAAGTGTTCACCTCTAAACTCTACAAACTCTCTCTGCTCTGCAAAACAAATATTCCATTGAGCGCACACACGCATAACAATCACATCGATTTACTTTCTCTTTAACTTTGTGAATACTAGAGATGCAACAAAACAGTTAGCCCACAGTTCAATACCTACTTCGGTTTTTTGGTCACCGTTTTCAGTTGAGTTCAGACGGCTTGTGTTTTTTTTTTTTTGGTATTCCATTCTTTGGAGTTTTAGGCAAATTCTGAGGGGAACAGAAAAACTGTCTTTATTTTACTTTAAAGCAAAACAACTTTGTGTATGGTGTCTCGTCTCAGTGAAAGAAGGCAGCGTTTAAAGGTGCACTATGGAGTTTTGGTAGAGAAATTTGAAAGTTGGAGAAATGTACAGATTCTGCGTACAGATCCCAGCGTTTTGACACACAGGCACACACAAACAGAGCTAATGTGGAGATAAATACAATGCATGGAAGCTTGTTGAAGGCAAAACTGAGAATACCGCAATTCACAATTGATGCCGTACTGAACAGTTCAATACTATATTGAGAAAGGTTGCATCTTTAGGAAAGACAGTAGCTAATTTACTTACATCACTCACTTCATCCAGCTTGTACAGACTCATTGTTTGCATCACTGTGGAAATGTAATCAACATAAAGCAGCTTCAATACTAGAATGTTGGTTTTGAAGAGCTACTTCCATTTGCCTCTGTCATCGTATGAGAAGGACACAAACATGGCGAACAAATCTGAATGTTTGTCACTAATTCCTCTAAATCTGCAGATAAGATGTTGATCAGCAGGATAAATGAAGTTTAATGGAGAGATTCAAAGGTTTCTTCAGGTTATTGAACATCTTAACTTCACATACAAACACAGTAACCAAAAACCTGTTTCTCGGTTTTTGTTCATTTTCATCAAGCTAGTTACCCTTCTTTGGGTCTTTCAACATTTAACAGAGCTGGACACGCTGCCTGTTGATCATGACAGAACGGTGACAGCTGAGGAGACAGTTGGTAGCTGAGAAGGATCAGAGCCCGGGGAGTTCAGGCCTGGCAGGTGGAGCCGTGCTCTCACAGGAAGTTCTCCATACCATGAGCACAGATAGATTTATGGAGGAAACCTCTGCAGCCAACTGACAGGAGCTCATTATCCAAACACAGCTGATCAGTTTGTCTGAACAAATGAGAACAAGAGAGGGATACAGAACATTGGATATGATTTATCTTTTTTGAGGGCTTGTTCAGCTCTCTGACAGCATGCAGCTCTTCTCTTCAGTCAAATTTAACATTCAGCAGTCTGTGATGTGTCAGTGGACTGAAGGGAAGGCCTTCATACAAACAATAATCTACTATGGAGTACACATGTTAGAGATAGGACAGTGGAGAGACATAATTCAGAGTGCGAGTGGGGAATGAAATGCAGGGAAAGGAGCAGCAGGTCGGGCGTCTCAGTGTTACAGGAAGATGGGTCAGGGCTCAAGACCAGCTTTTATTTTGTGGTCTTTTTTCTTGTGTGTGTTGTCTCACATTCACACCTAAAAAAAAATGCATGCAACTGTCCCCATAAGCATTGGATAAGTAGAAAAGAGACATGCAGTAAGAGCAAACCAGCTCTGGTAAAACCGGGTACATTCTTGGTACTCTCGAAGGAGTGATCAGTGTTCTGATATTTGATAAGAATGTAAAGTCTTCACCTTTAATTAAGATAGCTGATATTTTAAAGTTGTCCCTGGAAAGCTGCAGTGTCTTTATGCGGTGCTCTAATAAAATATGGATGCATGGTATGCGTCTTGTTCAGCCTCCTTCACAGCCCCTCACATCCTCCATTATTAATATCAATGTTGAAGAATCTCCCACTCTGTGAGATCCTGTCTCTCCAATATGCCAGCTCTGCTCTCCGCCATGTGAGACTAATCTTTTTCCCTACAGAACTTCATTCATCTGACATTTTACTATTTTCACTGAAGATGCACTCTTGATTGACAGCAGTGATATATATATGTATAGTACTCTGAAGTAGCAGTCAATGATCTTCACTGGACATGAATTCAGTAAACATCAACTTGTTGTTTAAAGGTTAACTGCTGCTCATTTTTAAGCCCCATCTGTGTTCATGTTGTGTCAATACACAATAACTGCTTATTAATGGTATAAAACGTAAGGGCAAGAATTGGCTCATGTAGGTGTTCAGATTCGTCCACAGCTCATGATGACATCAGTCAGTGCACTCTGTTCTCACCCTGTGTCTCACTAAAGCCATCAGCTACCAGCCATTTGTTAAATGGTGTCCATTGATTCCCACAGGAAGTGAGTCAAATACAGAATCACCTGATCAGAGCTGCAGTGCCCTAATGGAGAGAGAGAGAGAGGGATTGTGGGAGTCAGGAGTTCACATGAACAATGGAGGGATAAGAGGAGGGAGGAGATGAAACAGCTTAATGTGAAATACAAACACACACATTGAGAAACATCAAGCACTACTGTTGTTTTTTTAGACTCACTGACCGCATCCAGCAGCCTGAGGGCGTCGTATATTATTACTTTAGCAAGGGGGGGGGATTTAAATGCTAAAAGCACAATTATCTTTAAAGGTATTCATATGATGCAGACGCCTTTTGTTTCTGCTCTTACTGTTTGAAATGTCACATATAGGAATTCTTTATTGTTCGATTAAGATCCGTCAGGTTACATTTCCTGCTTTATTTCTCACCATTATGTCTCTAAATTGTGTTTTTTCCTAGAAAGAAAGAAAAAAAGGGTTAACTTCAGGTTATGATCTGTTGTGTTGATGAGTTTCATCTCTGTGTAGCTGACCCTGCAGGGAGTTATTGAGAGCAAACAATGAGACTACACAGTGACAGGTCTGAGGACACACTGTGTGTTCAACCCAAGGTTCACCCTCCTCATGTCGTTTGGCATCAGGGTCTGTTGTAATAAAGTAATGTTTCATGCTGGTGGAGTCAGGAGAGGCTCAAAGAGTGGATGTGTCCCCACAAAGAGGTGAAAAGAGACACGGCAGGCAGGAGGCCAGGAGAGAGCTACACAGCTACACACACAGCTACACACACAGCTACACACACAACTACACACACAGCTACACACACAACTACACACACAGCTACACACACAGCTACACACACAGCTACACACACAGCGCCAGGTTGCCAGAGGTTACTCAGCTGGCTGCCTCGAGTCATGGCAAAGGACAGGGAGCAGTGTGTCACAGCAGGAGAGGCCAGGATGGGATCAGTGAGGGAGAGCAGAGCCATAATGTGTCCCAAAGGTGAGATGAAAGTGATGGAGGTTTAAACATTCCAACATGGTGTCGTAGAGTTAACTACAGAGATGCAACAATGAATAGTTATGTTTATTATGCAATGTGCAATATGAAGCTATGAGTTAAACAAAGTGTGCTAACATTAGCCTGCTAACAGAACAATGCAGGCCACAGGTAATTGCACCGAGAGCAAAGGTCAGTTTCGTCCGCCGCTTGCCTTTAATGGTGCTTAATTATGGTGTGTTCACATTTGTAACTTATGCGAGTGGAGAGGGGTTGGAGGTGTGCTGCTGGAGGAGAGCGGAGACTTCAGAATTGCGGAGGTGTAGCCAAACAGCAGTTTGTTTTAGACTGACAGATCACAAGACGGGTCGTCTTATACGGCAAGGATTCGTGTCATGATGAAGGAGGAAAGACCAAGGAAAGGTGGAAGGAAGGAAACAAGTATTTCAGTTCAAACAGATGTAGAAAATAAAGATGTGGACGATCTAAAGGGAATAATGATACAGAATTTAAAAAAAAGAACAGGAGTCTTACCCTGAAAAAAGATATGATTAAAAGTCACATGAAGTACACTCTGCACCACAATAGATGAAAGTGATTCTCAGTCACCGTTTGTCTGCTGTGTCCACTTGAAAGATTCTTCTGTCTCACTCACTTTGAAAATTAACAGTTGCTCAGATCGTTTCCTCTTGATCATCGTCTCTTGTGTCTTTACCTACTTCTCACTGCCCTACTTTAAACTTTCAGGGATTTTTTTCCACACCCACCTGTGTTTTTCAAGATTATTTTTACCTTCTGTCTTTATGTCTGGACTCTGTCACAGATTCACAAAAAAACAATTTCAGTTTACTGCAATCTTCAATCTTTTTTTAACCCATTTGCCCATACCCTGTGCGCGCCATGGTCCGTTAGCGCCATGCGCTACGGCAACGTAAGTCGATGCTCCTGTTTTCTTGCTTCTTGAGAACCTGCTCATAGCTGCGCTCTCAGAGGCGATCCCAGTCAGGGCGAGCGCTATTCTACGCAGCATAACCGTGGCACTGACGGACAGACTCTGTGGACATTGCGGCTTACTGCTTAATTCCACCAGATGCGTAGTTCGACCTGACTCTGCTCCCCAGCAGCAGCAGAGTTGTCGCAAGTTAATTAATTACCGCAAGAACTCCTCTCCTGACTTCAGCTGACCAACGGTGCTGCTCTGTGCTGCCCTCTGAGAACACAGCCGGTGGGTGATGACGGACGACGAGCGCAGAGCTGACATGCAATGCACACGTCTGGTGGAAGTTCTGGGTTACAATGAGCTGGAGTTAAAATCCTTTGTGTTCAGTCATTCCTCTCTCATCATCATCAGATAACTACTTTGGTTTACAATTGTACTTGTATGACCTGAATTATTGTTTCTTTAAATAATGTTTTGTTGTCTTTGATGTGATTCATTTGTGGTGTTTGGTTGAGGACTGAATGTCTTTTTTTCTCTCTCTCTTTTTCTCCGGCTGCTGTTTCCTGGTTGTCTCTGACTGAAACCCTCTTCTGTTGGATCTTGTCATGCAGGTAAAGCACAACTACTTCTTTTGTAAATGACATCACAGGCTGCATATGTGGTTGAGGTTGTACCAACATTTTGGTCTGCATGTAAGTGTGTGTGTGTGTGCTTTGTGTAACTTACAGTGACATCTTTAAAAACATTCTGCTTCCTCCTACCGTGTTGGGTTTGACCACTCAGTTATTGTTGGTGTAATTGTAACCTCATGAAATTACAGCCATGTGGTTAGTGTGTGTTTTTGGTGTGATGAAATGCATTAGTCAGGTTTAGCCTTCTTGGTGGCAGAACTGCTCACGGCCTTAACCTCAAGATCATGATAATGGCTGCACAGCCGACCTCATTTTAAGAATGCTTTAAAAGGGTCTCAGTATGTGTGTGTGTGTGGGCTCTCGTGTTTCGTACTGTCGGTAGTTTTGTATTCAAAAGAGATGCAGTCCGCAGCTCCGGAGCAGGTCGTCATTATTCATGAGAGGAGGTCAGATTTGGCCCCGCTGTCACTTTTTAAATGTTGGTTCAGCAGTCGATTTAATGCTTCACAACAGTGTAGCTCAGGCAGAACGGGCTGCTGTGTGAGTGCAGAGCGGTCTGTGGTGGGAGAGTCATCACATAGAAAAAGAGTGATAGGGTTTCAGTTGAAAACATTGTTAAAACATTAGAAAAAAAAACATACAACACATATGAAGACAAGTATAGAACCTTGAAAGGGAGATATTAAGTCCTGTAACCACCATGTTAGGAGTCCTGGATGTCTGCGAGCTGCATGAGGAATGGAGCTGTGACAGTTTAATACAGTTAAAAGGTTTCTGCTGCAGAGCCTCAGATCTACACTACAGGCTGTCATGGTGAGACATCTATCAGAGCTTTACAAGACAGAAATGAGAAAGAGGAGGAGGAGGAGGAGGAGAGAAGTGGACTGTAGGAGAGTCTCACTGAGAGGAATAAGTCATTTTCTTCCCCTTGAAACATGATCAGGGTTTTATACTTCACCATAATCAATATTGGGTTATTAAGAAACACATCAGAGTTCAATATCTGCAAAGCTTGTGTTTTCGAGGAGCGGTGGTAGAACCGACAAGTTTAAACAAAGAAGATGGGCAAAAGGAAATGAAGCAGTTAACTTTGTCAGCTGCATTACAAAGACGCGGCCCCTACAACAACGTACGACAACATTCATCAGCGGAGTTAATGGATGCAAAAGCAATAAGCTTCACAGACGTTACGTCACAGTGCAGTGCCATACAGGCTACAGGCTGAAAACCTCACGGCCCGGTGACTCGATTTCAACTGTCATCGAGGAAATGCTTCATCGGTTTACTAAAGTGCAGGACATTTTAAGAGACAATCCATAGCAACATGAAAAAGCTGTGGACAATAAAAGGGGTGCACAGCTTCGGCTGATTTGCACGTTTCTATGTGTAGATTGTATCTGTACAGTGGCGCTCTGTCAACCAGCGATCACTGTCACAGCACAGGGTGAGTGATGTGAGTGCAAGCGGTACACAGATTGGGGGGCAGTTTATTTTGTTTTACAAAGTAGTGATAACTTGATGCTGCCTTATACATGAATGTATAAGGCATGTCTCATCCTCACAGTGAGGAATACAGATTTTTGGATCAGATCGCTATCAGCAGATACTCAAAGCCAAGCTATCGGATTTAAAAGTCGGACTGGAGCATCTCGAGTAATACATATTTTCTCAGTCTGGTTTTGTGGTACATCCACCATATTCACAGAACTTTATGTAGACATTTATGTTCCCAGAAGACAAATTCCAACGACTTTGTTGATCTCCTTACTTGTCCTTGAGTATCGGTTCCCTTGTGTTGTTCACTGAATTGCCACTTAATCAGGTACAGCTGCTCGTTAAGGCAGATCTCTAATCAGCCAATCACGTAGCAGCAGATCAGTCCATTAAAACATGGTGAGAAAATGGACACAAGGTTCAGATGTCGTTAAAAAAAAATCAAAGGCATTACAGAAAAATCCAGAATATAAGACACAGGCTGATTTTGGAGTTTGAACTCCTACTAGCTACTTTACGGTAGTTGAGCTCTCAGCAGTGATACAGTAGCTGTGATGTACAGAACCTCGTCCCTCGAGTCTCTCTCCCCATCTGTGCTGGTCACTCATTGACTTTAATTAAAGAGATTTTCAATCCAACCAGCGCTCCAACTGTATACCACTGTTTGCTTTAAATGCACCATTATGACCTCAAAACGCAGAAAAGATGGTAAAAAGTGGCGCTGCCAGCCTCCCCAGTGCAGCTATGTTTTCCAGCACAGCTTCCAATACACAAGTAATGGGAGTGATGTGTGATGACGAGGGCTGCACTCATGATTGTGGCGGTGCATGCCTCAGTATTTTACATATATTGGTTGCAAAAGAGGTACCCAAAGTGCATCTTATACAGTACACCATTTTACGGTAACTAGTAAAGGAACACCAAGAGCTTGTTTCAGGATGTAAACATTCAGGAGACTCGAACTCAGCTGAAACATATAAACAGATTCAAGTGGAAGGATGGATCATTTTCAGACAGCCAGTACATACTGTATACTACGTGAGGAGCAGCCTCTTGCAGTGTAAGAGTTTTCATCTCAGAGCGAGCTGGAGGAGCAGAAATGAGCTGATAGACATTTGAAACGGCAACAGACATTCAATCACAGCCAGCACTCTGACTGCCACTTGGCTGTTCTCACCGCACTTGGCTGCTTTTCCTCCAATTTTCAGCCAAACATGAAATCTGGCTGAGAATCAAATCTGAGATTTCCGAAAGGCAAGCAAAACATGAACCACAGAACCATTGATATGTTTTTATAAAATGGACAGGTGGCTTGATTCTCCTGTGATGTGGTGGAAATCAGAGTATATGCATAATCATTAAAAATACACCTGTAGGGTTCATACGTTGCAGAACTATGCAGCTGAATCAAACAGTCTGTGCTTTAGTTTGAAGAGACATTCTTTGTTAATAAGTCCACAGGAGGCTTACGGCCTATAGTTTGCTTGCAGCTCCACTCTGCTCTGTAGGAGTCTTTGTCGTCGGGACCTCTGAGCTCTGAAATAAACAGCCTGAAGAAACCAGGAGAACTAAGTCAGTGTGGTGTCTTCAATCATTTCCTATCGTATCTTAAAGTAAACTTTGTCTGACGTGTACAGTAGAATAGATTGATTGAAGCTGCAGAGGGTGCTGGTGTGATGGAGTGCCTGGAGCAGAGTACAGAGTTCTTGTCTAGAAATCTAGCCATTAATCAAAGTTAAAGAGAGACACACACTGGGGTCATTTAGGTGCAGATTTGGACTAATTATCTTATGTCGAGTCACTGTTGCTCCGAGCGTAGTGTATAGCCCCCAGCCCTTAATACAATTGCAAGATGTGCAGCATCATGGATCATGTATATACACATTAGTCAATGCAAAAATCATTCACATTCAGCCTCTAGTGATGGCTGTGATAGGTTTGGCTCCAACATGTAGCTGGACACCACTTCTCTCTGGGAATCTGGACTGTTAGTTCCTCTGAAAGCCTTTGTTTTACTTTTTGCATTCTTTTCTGCCTTTATAATTATGCCTTTTGCATTTTATAATCTTCTAAGAAGTGCTTTATTTGCATTTGCATCCAAAAATACAATGAGCAGTGTGATGGGAATATGCAGAGAATGTGATTTACTTTCCACACACACATTCCCTGCATTCAGATCTTAAGATAAACAGAAATGTCAACATCATAAAGAAATGCATTAGCATAGCATATGCTCTTCAAAGCTGCTGTTGCTTTCAGTAACTAGAAGAAAGCTTCTGAACCCCATCCTCAGAAGTTTGTCCAATTGTCGACTGTTTTTTTATGAGTCACAGACATAATGTTGTTCGTGTGATGTATTGGTAAAAAATAAGTTGCTTTTATTGAGAGCATCTTTTTACGACCCCAACTAACTTTAACAGAAACTGACCTTGAACTTTGAAGACACATTAAGAAGAAAAGAACATTTCTTTTTCCCCGTTACTTGGCATTAAAAAAAAGAAAAGAAAAACATTCAGTTGCCTATTTTCATATTTAGGTCTTGAAACCTTTATCAGATTGACAGATAATCTTTTTCCCCATGCTCCCAGAGAGAATATCTCTCCATCTTTCCAAGTTGGCCTTTGGAACCAATGTGCTATTTTACAGCCAGAATTGGCAGAGACGGTTTTTAAGGGTCAGGAATCTTTGGAAACTTCCTTAAACGGCAAAGATATCGTCAGATGTGAGGAGTCAGAGGGTCTGCAGCTTTCCTAGAAAGAGAGAGAGATAAACTTTTCAAAAAGGGTAAACATTGATCCATTCGCTGATGTAGTGTCAATATGTACCGGGAGCGGTGCATTGCCTATTGCCTGGTTCAGAACACAAAGAGTGCCGAGCCAATGATGGACTGATGCTTTATTGTACTTCCAAAACTTTAAAAACTTCCATTATTAATCTTTACAAGCTGAGAACTCCAAACATCAGGACATATTTGGGTTTGATTGTATTGATTTTGTTGATGTTGTGACAATAAACAACCGATAGAAATGTAGCTAAATCAATTTGACAAACTGGCATCAGTCCTTTCAGTCTATTAAACAAATTGCAGCACCAAGTCTAACAAGACTTTACAGACAGCCAACATTAATATCATCAGGCTGACAAGGAATTCTGTCCTGTCTCTTTTTGACAATATATGATGCTATTATAGCGTATAGGCTGCCGTATTTACAGAAAGCCTCAGGGGCAGGAAGTCTGTATCAAAGATTGGTTCAGGGGAACAGTAAAGATATTGTCAGTCACCTCCTGCTTAAAGCAAAACTTCCAAACAGTCCTGGGACAACCTCAACACACAAACTGAGTTGTTAACAATGTGCAGGGTTGCAGTTGCTAACTGTTGGTTTGGCAATAAAAAGTCTTTGTCAGTGTTGGACTGAATGTGAGGATCTGAGTTGTGCTGAAAATTAGGGATGCACCGATGCACTGGTATCAGCCGATATCGGCCCTGTTGACGGATATGATTCAATGTCAGTAGCAGATGTTTATCTGTCATGCCAAATCAATTTAATGCTGACATTTAGTACACCTAACTACTGATTCAGAGAAGTGGTATTTGATTGGGCAGATGAAGTCGCCTGTTGAAAAAACAGGAGAGAACATGGTGGCATTGTGGGACTCTTACAACAAGTCGTAAAACAAACATTTCAGTCACATAAATTGTTATTTCAAACCTCGGTTTTGGCCCTGATTTTCCCTATTGATGCATCTCTACTGAAAATGTATCTAAAAGGTTAAAAATGTAAAATCTGAAGAGTGAAAATGAGAGCATGTACAATGAACCATATTTTAAACCACAGAGACTAAAGGGTAACAGAGGTGTTTGCCCCCATCTGCCTGCTCTCCCTCAGCAGTGACCTTGTTAACCCAGCTACACTCCACTGACCGCCGCACAGACATGAACTATTACTGTTAGTCTCTGACCTGACCTTTATATCAACAGTGATCATTCTTTGGTGTGCCTGACTGAGAGCAGGCTTGGTTTAGCTTTTCTGCAAATACAGTGAACTGGCTTTTGTGACGTGCGCCCCGTGTACAGTGGGTTATGTCCTAGTAGAGACTGGGGCGACCAGGTTAGAATCCGACCTCTGGCTCCTTTTCTGCATGCTGTTCCCTATTCTCTCCTTCTACCCAGTTTCTGACGCTATCCACTTTGCTAACTCTAAAATAAAGACATAAAAAAGCCTAAAAATAAAGAACCTACATATATTTGTGTGGACTAACTTTAGGTTTTACACATATGTTAAACTCCTGCAAGTTAACAGGATGAGCTGCATGTGTGCACACAAAGGACCCCTTAATTTCCAGTCGACTTTACCTCAAATTCCCACCACATCCCCAAAAAAAGTCTTAAGTGAACCATTTGAGACACTTTAATTGGAAATGTGTTTGGATTGTACCTCAGTTCAGTTGGAGGCAGGCTCCATGCTCACTTACACCTTTAATAGTCACAGTCAGTGAACTTGACATTCATGGTAAAGTTTGCCATGACTGAAAAATTCATTCATGATGATTTTACTAGCGGAGGATACTCTGCCTGTGACTCTGACCTTCACTGGGCAACTATCACGATGTCGCATCATAAGACACAATTATTTGTCACCATTTATGGTTTGATGGTTTTTGTAAGGTAAACTATATTCTGCTTTATCAGCGCTTCCTTGTGTTTCTCTAGAGGACATGGACGACTAGACAAATATCAGCTTTCAAATTAATGACTTGTTATTTTCTTTATCAGGATGCTAAATCCCTTATTGTCAAACAGCACACAATCAACCTCAAGTGGTGTTTAGTGTTTGTTTCTTGAGATAATTAGCTTTGCCTGCAGCTTATGCCGAAGGATTGGGGATCATGAGCAAAACAACACCCCAACAAAACATGAATACACTCTGCTTTTATTCATGGTGCAGCCAGTTTCCTTGCCGATAATAAAAAGCTAATGGAAGTCTACAAATTGTCTGCTCTGACTCATACAGACTATAATATCAATAAGATTAACCCTTGCATACTCTTCGGGTCATATTTGACCTTTTTTTGACATTTACCTCTAAATTCACATCTGTTTAGCTCATGCTACACCATCTGAAAGATGTAGAGTAGAATCATTTATTGTCATTTCAGAAATGTCAGGAAGATTTAGCCGCACATTCTGCTCCTCACATAAATCTATAAAATATATATGTATAGTTTATTCCAATCTGGAAATGACCAACACTACTGTGAATTATCTCGATATAATGTAGGTATAGTTGTTCTTGGCACAAAAGGGAGCATATTATAGTTGGAGTAGGGGAGAGAATTGATCCCTCTGAAGCCCTATTTAACTTTAACTACACATTAAAGTGGCAGCACATTTAACCTATTTGATTTATGTGGAAGCTGATGGTATCACAGAGATCCAGCCTGCTTATGGAACCTCTCCAAACTCCATCACTATGATAGTACAGGCTGGTGAGAGAGAGTGTGTGTGTGGAGCACAGTCTGTTTTATTGATAGATGATAGATGAACTTTACTGTCTGTCCCAACAGTTACAGAAAGTCTCCTTTGACAAGGCTGAAACCGTTACCAAAACTTGCATTAAAACATTAAAAAAACAAAGTACAGCCATTAAAATGAGGACTGTTAAAAACAGCATAAAATCGGGTATTTTTCGTTCGATCATCTATCTTGTATTGTTCAGGCTGGTTATTTCAGAGGGAATTTAAAAAAAAAATTTGTCGATGTTTTTCCAGGCAAGAGGAACTTGCGTCTGGCTGATGTCAGTAACAGGAATTCGGTAGTGTTGTAGTACTTGAGATTGGTCTTGAGACTGGTATCTATACCACTACTTAAAGGTTTTGGTCTCGTCTTGGAATCTGGATTTGAAATCATTTATAGTTTGATTCTTTTGCCCCTGGCTATAGCAACCTTCCTGGTGTTACGGTCTAAGTGAGTGACACGCCCCCTGCGGGAGTGGATGGAGATGACATCAGGGGAGGCTGTGTGTGTGTATGCACGGGGTCGGAGTGGTCTGCAAATTTGTCTGTAGTCAAGGTTGGTTTCCAATACCCGAACCCGATTATCTGCAAACGAAAGTGCAGAGACCTTGTTAGTTGCTGTCACATTTATTTAGAAGCAAACATAAACAAATAAAAAAAGAACTCATTCATTTTGTTCAATATAAAGAGGATTTTTTTGTAATATTTATGGGCTTGGTCTTGACTCGGTCTCTGTCCCTAAATGTCTTGGTCTTGGCTGGGCATGTCCTGGTCTCGGTTAGTGTGGTCTTGACACAAAACCAGCAGCTCATATCTCTAAAGTCCCAAGGTTCGTTGAACAAAATAAACAATAAGCTGAACGTAGAGTCCTAAAAAAACTTCAGACGTTAAATTAACTTCCCCTTAGTCGGCGCATGGCCATAGTGGCAGCAGACTAAGCAAGTGACCCGCTGAGACTTCACTGTTCTAAGCATGTTTTCTAGCTCCTCTAGGGGGATCCCAAGGTGTTTCACAAGCCAGAAGGGATCAATATTCCCTCCAGCGCGTTCTGGGTCTACCCCAGAGTCTTGTGCCAATTGGACGTGCCCAGAAGACCTCCAAAGGGAGGCAACCAGGAGGCATCCATATCAGATGCCTGAACCAACTCAACTGGCTCCTTTTCAATGCAAAGGAGTAGCAGCTTAACCCCGAGCTCCCTCCGGATGTCTGAGCTCCTCACCCTTTCTTTAAGGCTGGGCCCAGCCGCCCTCTGGAGGAATGTAATCTCAGCCTCTTGTATCTGTGATCTTTATGTCCCTACCCATAGCTCATGACCATAGTTGAGGGTGGGGGACATATATTAACTGGGAAATCGAAAGCTTTGCCTTTCGGCTCAGCTCCCTATTCACCACAACGATCCGGCACAACACTTGCAATACTGCTGACACATCCCTAAACGGCCTGTCAATCTTAAGATCCATTTTATACTCACTCAAGAACAAGACCGAGATACCTGAACTCCTTCACCTGAGGCAGGGAATCACTCCCCACCCAGAGGGAGCAATCCACTGTTTTCCGCCTGTGAACCATGGCTGGTGAGCTCAATCATTAGTTACAGAGCAGAGTCTGGGGGAGCACCGGCCTGCAGATCACAGGAGAGGGAGAGCAAGAGAGAAAAGAGAGGGTAGAGAAAACAGGTCAGCAACACAGCCAGTAACATTTACTGCCTTTATTGAGAGGACAGTGGATAGAGAAGGAAATCAGGGAGAGAGAGAGAGGGGAATCAGGACTTCAAGGACTATAGCCTCTGTACATAGTGCGTGTGTGCTAACCACTAGGCCAACCGGTGCCTGCTGATTTAATTTTACTCAAGTCTTTAAGGTGATAATGGAATACTACAATATGATTGAGCAACCAGTGCTTTCACCTCAAATATTAATTGAATTTGATCTTGGTCAATTTGAGATCCCAGGTGTTTCACTGTGGGATAATGATGTGATGATAATGACTTCAGATTTCTCCTGAGCCACTTGAGTCTTCTTTAATGATTGATTGAATGATTCCACTTGAAGCTGGTGCTGCAAGGAATTCATACATTTTCATGGTGGCTTGATTGAGACAGTGTTTGCTCGGTAAAGGTTTTTATCAGATATATATTTGAAATAATCAGGGCTCGACATTATAACTGGCCCGCTGGCCCGGATGAATGATTGATAGAGTCCGGGGCCAGCTGATTGCATGTTCAGGTGGCCTGCTCGGGCCAGTTAAAATACTGCCTGAAAAGAAAAATAAACAGTAACACGTTCTCAATTTCACAGGGCTTTCCTGTCATATCGGTGTTTCGTCAGTATTTTCTTTTTTTAAACGTCGCGCTAATAACTGCTATAGCAGCAACGTATCATAAAGGCAGCCGACGGCTTCACTGCTGTCCCTCCCGCGAGCGCGCTCACTACACTAGAATTGTACACACAGATTTTAGCGCAGGTTTTCTCTAATAAAAAACATGTTTTTACACAAAAACGGTTTTAAAACCATCAGATCCCAACAAAAGCCGAGCCCAGCATTCAAAGGACAAAAAATGGAAGAGTTGAGAGTAACAGCAGGGCATGACGAAAACAGAACGGAAAAAAGTTTCAGCCACAGTGACAGACAGCTGGAGGAGCTGGAACACGCTGTAGCTACATTTCCCCTTAAAGTTAAAGACTAGATCCTGGTAAATATAAAAGTTATTCACAAAAGCATCTTAGCCCTTAAGAGAGCTCCTAAAGTAAAGATCTAAGGATGAAAAGTTTCTCACAGAGAAGAAAGAAGGAGAGAAAGGTGATCAGAACAACTCCAGCTCTATCACAGCCTCATATTAATATCAGATTAAGTAGACTCTTACAGTCACCAGCATGGTGAATAAACATGAGCACATAAATATAAGAAAAATACAAAATATTTTTATAACTAGAGCTCAATTAATTATATAAAAGTTGTTATTTACTTTTGCATCAGAATGGTTCAAGAGTAAATTGGTGACTGTTATTCTTCGAATCAAAAGTAACGTTCCCAGGCCAGCGGTTACAATGGTCAGGCCAGTGATCTTTGTAAACCAGTGGCCTTGCCACGTGTGCCAAGTCTGATCTGATTGGTCGGCCTGTCGGCTCTGCCGTAATTGTTCAGTCGCTCAGCACGGTTTTCGGAAATGTCACTCCCCTTTTACCATTTTGGGAATGCAGCCACTTTGCCTCCGAGGGGAGCAAAAACATTAGCACCTTAGCACTACTGTGCTACCGCAGGCTACGGCATATCGTGGGCGTGCTACAGAAGTTAACGGGCATACAACATGAGCTGCTGGGCTTGCCACAATGAGCCAATGGACTTAGATCAGTGATATCACACTGACAAGACGTCACACTGGCAATTTTTTTTCGAGGGGGGCTAGAACCGAGCGTTACATGCAGCTAATGCTGCAGCTAACAGGAGTCGGAGAAGCCGCGTTTACGCGGACTTTGAATTTTTGCACATAGATGTGCCTAAACATGCACAGGACACTTGGAATACACACTAAAGAGCATATAAAACCAGAAAAAGCATAATATGACCCCTTTAATGTCAACCCCTGATAATGATCTGCTATACTGTGTTGCTGACATGCTCAACAGGGAAGATAAAGACAAAGCTTGACCTTCATCAAACAGCTGCCCTGTCATTGGTTCTACAGAAGGGGCAGAGATCTCTCTGGATCCATAGAAGGGAAAGGTCATGTTAAAAAATTTACAGGAGGAGCTGTATGTGTGAAAGAAAACATCCAAATTTTCCTCTCGACTCTTACCTCGAGTTTTTCCTGCCAGTTCCCGAAAGTAATTTCTGCAGCAAGTCCAAGTGAGCTGAAGTGACGCAGCAGGATATTCTCCTAGTGACTGCTGCACGGTGCATACAGTAGACTGCACAATACCGGTTCGATCTCCATGCACATAATTTAACTGCTGCATTATGTTTTCTGGTAGGCAGTATGTTATTCTCTGCTCATTTGCCGTCTGACAGGGATAGTCTCCCGCTGTGAGGTGCACAGGTGTGTGAACAGCCAGGTCAGGAGAATATCCCAAGCATATGTGAAAATGGCTTTAGTTACAAAAGAAGGGGGCCCCAAAAGAAGAGTTAAAAGTTACAGTTTCATATAAAAACAAGATTTTGACAAAATCAAATTAAGTTTACTCTGATTGTACGGTTTGCTCATGGTCTGTTTTTCCTTAAGGGCTCATGAATATACAATCATGTCAGATGTTTTTTTATCACAGTCCAACACACCGATGGCTTGCCTGCTGTGTTTAAGAAAAGTTGCACACAGCATCCTTTCTTAGATCGGTCACCCTAAAGCCAAACTAAAGAATGAAACCACCACATTCTGCATCTGTGTTTATCTGCTTCAAAAGCCTCCAGGTCTGTGTATTTGTTTTCTTAAAAATCCAGTCTCTTTTGGAAAGTAAAAGTCTGTACAATCTGTATTAAAATGTAGGCAACTTAGTACACCTACCAAAAACATAACTGCTTCAGGCAGTTTTTGCTTTCGTTGTTTCATCATCGTATCATATCGTGGTCCTTGGAAGACTTGTTTGCATCAGAAGTTTATTTCTAGATATAGATTCTCCACTTTCAAACTCGCAGAGAAACTTTCAATCGATTTGTGTCTTTAAAAATGAACGATTCCTCTTTGATGTCCGTTATTGCTTCTCAAATAGGCCTTTAGAACAGATTTCGACATGAAAGACTCGGACTTTCCGCTCCAGCTCAGAGGGAGAGAAAGAGAGAAACAGACATTTTCTCTCCTCTGGAATACTTTCAGTGAGATGATCACAGACTTTAATCGAGTCAGTCTGCCGTCTTCTTTTTCGTATCACTCACAAAAACCATTTAAACGCTTCCACAGGCTGTTTTTTTATGAGCTCATGGCGGGAGGCTGAATAATTTAGTCTGATGTTTGCAGATAATTGATGATGATTTTGTGGCTGTGACATTGGGACTGTCAAACTTCTGAATCCACACTGAGAAGACAAACTGTGTGAATTATCCTACTCTTTCATCTCCCTGAAAACTTTTTCTCTTTGTGTACAGTAATTGGCATCAAAACTTTGTGTTTGATTTTGTTCTACTGTTTCTTTTAGTTCAACAAAGATCAGTTTACAGAAAGTTTCTGACCATTTTAACTTTATTTAAAGGTCCCATATTCTGCTTTTTCTGGTTTTATATGCTCTTTAGTGTGTTTTCCAAGTGTCCTGTGCATGTTTAGGCACATCTATTTGCAAAAAGTCCATGGAAACACGGCTTCTCCTACGTCCTCCTGTTAGCTGCAGCGTTAGCTGCAGCGTTAGCTGCATGTAACGCTCGGTTCTAGCCCCCCTCGATAAAAATTTGTCAGCAGCTCATGTTGTATGCCCGTTAACTTCTGTGGCACGCCCACGATATGCCGTAGCCTGCGGTAGCACAGTAGTGCCAAGGTGCTAATGTTTTTGCTCCCCGGCCCTCGGAGCCAGAGTGGCTGAGCGACTGACCAATTACGGCAGAGCCGACAGGCCGACCCGACAGGCCGACCAATCAGATCAGACTTGGCACACGTGGGGACTCTGAACGTGGGACTTCAGATCCTTAGAGAGAGAGGGTCAGAAGCGAGCCGGTGCATGGAGCGGCAGTACATGAAAACAGACACTTTTTTCCAACTTTAGCTATTGTGAACATACTTTAGTAGGTACATAGATTAAATATATACGAACCCCAAAAAGGACATAATATGGGCTCTTCAAACGTTTTTAGGCCCCAGTACAAACTATAGCGACAAATTAATCTTCAAGGATGTAGATTTAGATTTAGCCCTTTTGTGAAATTAACTTAATTAAACTGATGTGTCCCGTCTTGTGTCCTTTGTCAGGGTCATCAAGAAGGTCAAGCTCATATGTGGTAATTTAGTCTGTTTTTGGGGGCGTCTAATTAGCCTAGCATTTGTAATGTGCGCCCAATATACAGAGCCAACAGTCCTTGAAGCAGCGACCCGGGTTTGACTCCAACTCACAGCACTTTACCACAAGCCTATCCCTTTTCTCTCATCCCAGCTTCAGACTCTTTCCACTCTCCTCCTCTAAATTAAAGGCATTAAAGTCTTTTTGTTCGAGCTGAAGTTATATTGAATTATTTTTGATCAGAAAATAAATTATGTTGACAGACAATTTCTCTTTACTGAAATTGTGAGAGGGTTTTGCTAACTTGCTGAATATTTTTTGCAAAAACAAGACAAATCTGAAAGCTAAATGAAGTCAGTCATGTCTTGTCGCAGGATGTAATGCAACACAGAGCAAAGTGTGGCAGCAATATTAATGTGATAACGAGCAGCCTGCATGAGACAATACACCATTTTCTGATGTAAGAACTGTCTGAGGAGAAAAACGATCCTTTGAGGAACTTTACCTTTCAACCTTTTGATCATTATGAGGTTCAGTGCGCCCCCTGAACATACACAAACATGTTCCTACCCTCAAAGAGCAAAGGGACAAGTCCTGTATAATCAATTAGAAAATACTCCTCTTATGAGTCATGCCCATGACAGCTTAGCTTCTCGGCTGCAAAGACACAGAGTTCAAAGGTCAAAGCACACTGACAGTATGTATGTTTGTGACAAGTTCATGACCTCATCATGGTTCTGTTATGGTTCTCCTCTCCCAGCCTCCCTCTCTCTGTCTCAGTTTGTTGAATAATGATACTACCTCGGGGCTCATCTGTGCTTTTCCTCTTGTAAAAACGGGCCCTCTTGAAAGCTTCTTTACATAATAAAAACCTCTCCTGTGGCATGTTTGCTCTGTATCAAAGCCTCTTAATAAAAGGATCCAAAAATGGCCGATGGCTCAATCAACTGAAGCAGGATTAGAGGCAATTATTTGAATTTGTTTGTAAAGGGAGGAGTCGAGTATTTAGCAATGTTCTCTCAGGGGGGTTTAAAAGCACCTAGACTTTAGTTTGTGTTCAGATTGTCTGGTTTAGGATCGAATGATTTAGGAAAAAATATGACATTAGGATATTTTCATGTGGAGTGTAATTTGATGTATGTCACTTACTATTTTAATCAAATAATGATATGGTATTTTATATGATAAGTCATTTTCTGGATTCATTTGTAACCTCATCCTAATTTGATCACACGTTTGGGGCTGCACGGTGGTGCAGTGGTTAGCGTTGTTGCCTCACAGCGAGTAGGGTCCTGGTTTGAATCCCTGTCTGACAGGAGCCTCTCTGTGTGGAGTTTGCATGTTCTCCCTGTGCATGTGTGGGTTCTCTCCGGGTACTCTTGCTTCTTCCAACAGTCCAAAGACATGCTCGTTAGGTTAATTGGTTTCTCTAAATTGGTGTGAATGTGAGTGTGTCTGGTTGTCGGTCTCTTTGTCAGCCATGTGATTGACTGATGTACAGTCTAAGGTGTAACCCCCGAACGGATAGATAATAGATGTATTTGTAATTTTCTTTTGCATGAGTAGGTGAGTTGAAACATTGCTGGTTGAGTCTATGGCTCACTGAACTTAGTTTACTTGTGTCCAATTTTAATTTCACAAAGACATATTTCTTTAAGCCTAAGGGGAAATTTAGTTTTTTTACTCTGTTATTGAAAATGACACACACACACACACACACACACACACACACACATACCGGCTGGGAGTACACACTCATGCACAAACAGGACATGCACTGATGGAGATGTCAAAGTGAGGGCCTGATCAGTTGAGGGCTACTTGATCTGGGGCACCTCCGCAGTGCTGAGGAAGTGAACCTGCACTTCTCCAGCAACCAGACCAGACATATTGGTCTGGTTGCTGGTCTGTACTAAATTACTTAATTAATTCTGTACTACTTTAGGACTAAAGTCCTAAATCACAAGTTACGTCCATCTCATCTGTGTGGTAGAGTACAGCAAAACTACTCTCGTCATATACTGACATTATAACATATTTTCTCTGGAGACATGTGGCATTATGGTCAGGATTTTAATGGGACGGTTTCAGGGGTATGAATCTCCAATTGAAATGACTGAAGGTCTGAGATTGTAGTTTTAAAAGCTGTCCATACTTTTATATTCCTCTAACCCAAACATTAAGTTTTTGTCCTGTAAAATGTAATGGCTGCTGCTGTGTTTCCTGAAGCACGATTAAGTCTCTTTATGGAGATATAGAACAAGAGGAAAGTGTCTGCTTCTCCCTCTCAGAGATCAATGTCTCGCCCTCTTAGGGTCAAATTCTGAATTGATTTCCCTCGGTCCACTTTCCCACAGTAAGAGCTCTGTAAGCAGTAAATAATTTCCTGAAGTACACTAGACAGAACAAATACTTCCATAAGGAAGGCTGTCTGACCTCTTTACTGGTTTTCATTGTTAAACTGTTGTGGTCAATCAAGCTGAGGCCAATGTTCTTCCATTTTTAACATTTAACAGGTTAGAGGACATCAAGCCTGAACTGGAATAACAGTGATGACTCGTGTGTGTGTGTGTGTGTGTGTGTGTGTGTGTGTGTGTGTGTGTGTGTGTGTGTGTGTGTGTGTGTGTGTGTGTGTGTGTGTGTGTGTGTGTGTGTGTGTGTGTGTGTGTGTGTGTGTGTGTGTGTGTGTGTGTGTGTGTGTGTGTGTGTGTGTGTGTGTGTGTGTGTGTGTGTGTGTGTGCGCGCGCGCATGAGTGTAACAGCCTGTCCTAACAGCATGCGGCTGGAGTGTCCTAACTTTCCAAGAGTGACGCAGCGTGAAGCGGCGCACAGTTTTTACCCCGCTCGCATAGACGGACAAAGAACGAGGAAGGAGGGGGCTCTACACGGCACTGACACTTGCTTTTCTCACTCAACAGAGCTTGTTAGCTTCTTGTGCAAAGGGGAGCTAAAGGTGCAAGAATAGTATCCACATCCATGTTTGAAAATGTTGTGCTTTGACTCGTGTCAACTCCACTGGGGAAAAACTTTTCGGCTCACTGCGAGCCGTTTACTGGCAAGCTTCTGAGTGGTGTGATTTGAGTCAACGGCTCCTAAATACGAAGAGCCACACTTCAGTTTGTCCACCTTCATTACAAAAGCATTTGATGTTATATTGTTTGAAAGGGGAAACTGAAATTCACAGAGCAATGAATTAAATATTTAATGGATGCAGTGTGGACAGCCAGTGTGCGATCATGCGCGATGTGACGCGATGTTCCATTTTCCCGGAATTGTAGAAGTATTGTTAAAGTATTTCACTTCAAATACACATGGAGAAAAAATGCATTTCTAGTGAAAGCTAATTGCTGCCTTCTCGTCTTTCTCACCACTCTTCCATCCTGTTGGTTCTCTGATTGGATTCCAGCTTCACTTTGTGTCTTTCCAAGCTGTTTGATTAGGATTTCTCATTTAATAAGCAGGATGTGAAGGAAATCAAAGCTGCTGCATTCATGTTGGGTTGAAAAGGCTTTTTGTTTATTTGAGGATAAAGCTCATTCGAGATGCAGCAGGAACAGTGCAGAACATGCAGATGGTGGATGAGCACCTGTGCAGCTCACACTTTCAATGAACAGATGTGCTGTACATATCTACTTCTGTCTGATGAAGCTTCACTCAGATAATGACAATAATACTGTGGTCTTTTGTATTGGTCTGATCTTATAAAACAAATTCATTAGAATGAATTACAGATTAATTAGAATAGAGGAACACTACATGCTGTGGCTTCAATCTTTAATGAGCGCATGTAGATCATTCACAGGATGTGAACATGTAATACAGCCAGGTTGAGTGTTTGCAGTTGTAGTAGAGTTTTGAGATTGTGCAGGAATATTTTATGCATTCAAAGTACCGCATTAAGATGGAAATAAAGACAGAAGCTCTGACATTTGAAGAATGTGGAATTTAAATCAGCTCTGTGTTGAAATATCTCTCTGTAGGTCCTGACCCTGTTCAGCTTAACTGGACAGTTTATCCTCCGGCAAGACCGCTAAGAGTTAGAAGCAGAGCAGTAATAAAGAAAAAAGAAGAACTATTTGGTGATTCATATGAAGCAGAACGGACCAAAAGATGAATATTTATTCAGGAAATGCATGACCACAGCTCTTGAGAATGTCCAGATTATGTTTTTGTGCTGAACAGTACAAGATGTTCCTGTGAACATGTGAGAAAGTGAGCTGTTTGGTTTTAGTCTGAAGCTAAAGTTCCTCATACTGAGGAGGGGGGGAGGGGGTGGACTATAGAGATGTTCTGTGAAGTTGTGAGTGTTTCTGTCCATCTCCCTCTTCCCTCTCATCAAACTCTTTCTTGAACCAAATCTGTGACAATCTTTCACAACCTTAATTATCCGGCTGCTCTTCGTTCCCAGCCTCTCTATCACTTTACAACACGAGAACAGACGGTTCTCACTTTTTGTGACAGTTCATTTTCATTTGTATGTGACGATTAAAGGACATTCATGTCATTTCATTGCATAAATGAAAGGTCACTTACAGTATCATTCTCCTTTTCAGCCAGTGTAAATAAGTCTCAGAGCTCCTCAAAACATGTCTGTGAAGTTTCCACTCTTATCCTGTACTTGATCATATCTACAAACCCCTCTATTTCAGCCCTGCTCAGAACAGGCTGTTTCTGTGTCTGTAGCTTTAAATGTAAATGAGCTGCGTCTGACCACGCCCCCTCTCTGGAAGGAGTTGGGTAGATTGGGCTTTTCTTGGCTCATGCCCAAGACATGCAGACTCAGAGGGCAGAACAAACATGTTTATAATATAAATATGTCAAATTACATGCAAACAATGATTTCAATGAAACATTACTATCATGAAAATGTCAGACATTGTTGTTGTCCGCCATCTTGGCCTGTCATTTTTATGTCATGTCTTGCCACCCCTGTGCCTGTCTGAAACTTCCAGGATTGCATGTGTGAGAATGGCTCTTGTGATTGCTAACCAACCCCCCTGCCCCCACCCTAACAGTCTAAGCCAGACAGATAAAGAGACCAAATTAAGAATAAAAGGTTCAAATTTAAAATCTTACTTCATAGATGAGTGCCATAAGATCGAGTGAACCGTGGACAGAGGAAGCATGTTTCCCAACTTCAAAGCATTTGTTTCATATTAATATTTACGATTTTATTCATAGCCCTTATCCCATCAATAATTCGTTGTTTTCTGTACTTTCTTGCAGTATAGCCTCTTTTATTGAGTGATTTATTAAAATATTCTAAGATATACGTAAGTTAATTTGTTTTTAAATGAACATTTATGAGGAGTAGGAGGCAGAAAATATGAATAATGCTGATCGGGCAGAAAAGTTTCCAAAGCTGCCAAACAGTTCGACTCTAATTCATTAAATAAAACCCTTCATCCATTGACATACCACTGAAGCGTTTTAATCACTCTGGCTGGATTAAAGAGAATTTGATATGCATTTTAAAGATGGCCATCGTGTTAGATTGATTCTGTTGATGGTAACCGACTGGGTGCAGATTGCTGCTTCATTTTCAGGCCTATAAATCAAACACACTTAGGTCTATCTGAACAAACAGGTTAAAAGCATGCTCTATCCATTAGCTGAAGTAGAAGCCTCACACATATGTGTGTGTGTGTGTTGTCTGTACAGTGAGCGCCAAACTTTGATTACCTGTTTTATTTTTGGTAGTTTCCACCTCACAGCAGATTCAACACGTCTGTCAGGAGAGTCTGATACTCTGCACCTTTGTTGAAATATCTCCCCAAGCTCTGACAGATAATATGATTCTCATGATCCTCATTCAAAGCAGCTGAATCTATAATCTCATTAGACTAAAGGAGGGTGAAGCTGTGGAACTTCAGCGGGGGGTCGTTCCACCTCTCTGCAGGGTTATCTCTGTCTCTGAAGACGACTGCTGAGTGTGAGCTGTACGGCTCTCTACTGCTGCTGCTGAATTCTGGGATATGAGCAGCACTCTTTTCCCACCATCATCACCACTGTTACATCACCACAGGAAGAACCTGTGTGCTTCATGCGGTGCATGTGGGGTCTAAAGGTTGTGAAATATCTCAGTTGATCAATATCTCCAACACTACACCATAGCATGCTGGAAATCATTTCTCTTGATTCAACATGTTTTGACAACAGCTGACAGAATTTGAACAGTACACTGAGCATGTTATTGGCTGATAAAGATTGATCTTTGGTCCTTCTTTTTATGGCCTCCCCTTTGGATTCAATCAGGGTTTTGGCCATGAGACTCAATCTTTTGTCAAACTACTTTCAAGTTTTCAAGGGCTCACAGCTTTACTGGATGCAGAAAGTCATCTAACTCATGTTCTGTCATAAGGTTAGCATAAAATTAATAAATAAATCTTTTGAACGCTAAAAAGTTGTCAAGTTGATCGTTGCTCTCTTAATATAGCTTGATAAGGGGAGTCAGTTTTTCAGATGGCAGTTCAACATGAGTCTGGTTCTGCTCGAAGTTTCTGCCTCTTAAAGGGCTTTTTTTTTTTTACTTTGCTCAATGGTGCTGTGCTCATGGTGGATAAATATTAAATCTTTGTAAATAATGTCAGAGAGTTCAATCTAGACCTGTTCTGTTTGTAAAGTGTCTGCAGATAATATTTGTTATAAATTGGTGCTATACAAATAAAGATTGATTGATACAGTTGCCAATGCACTCTTCAATTTAGCCATTTAGCCATGGCCCGTAGTCATGGGAACATGTGAAAACATATACGGTACCCATACTTCACATGCGAACAGTTTGCTAATAACAGGCTGTAGACGCTCGCAGAGTCGTATTTGCTAAAAATCCCGTAATATATCTGTACCTTGTCAGTCGACATATTTATTTTGCTTCTCACAACGTCTTTGCCGGCTTCTCCATCCTCTCTTTGTCGGCAAACGCACATTGTCTATGAGTTAGAGGTGTGTTTTATGCAGCTGCACTCAGAAACCTTCAGCTGTTTTGTGGTAAACTGCATGTCCAGTCTTCAAATCCCATTTAAACACTGACATTATAGACGCACAGATCTCCTGCTCTCCTCCCCAAAAGCCTTATGATGCACCTTTACTCAACGTGTAGTCAGGCAGCGCACCTTTTATGTGTATAGGGAAGTGGCTTCAGCATTTTTGTTTTCATTGGAAACAAATAATTTAACATGAGCTGGTCACTCCAAGGCCATTCTCTCGAATAATGACGGCTGGGAATGGCTCCGGCGCCCCATAACGGCCTCAGCGGTATCGATAAGGATGGATGGATGGTCTCTCCAAAGGTTCCTTCCACAGCTTTAAGCAAGATTACTTCAACAAATTCAGATGAATCATGTTTATATGGCAGCAAAGTCATGAATATTTAACAAATATAAAAGAAAGTACAAACAAAGACATTGTCACTGTTAGCATGTAAGCAGTAGCATTTATTACTCTATGAGTTGTTGCACAGCCTTTATGGACCCGTATGTATGACTGTAGACTCTTTACCTTCTTGTGTCTTTATCTCAATCTTGACAAAGAGAAATATAGAGACAGTTAAAGGGAACATAGCGAGAAAGTGTTGTGGGCAGTAGTGGCTGTAATCACATTCTGGTCCTTTAGAAGACCAGAGGTTCTCTGCTGCAGAGTTAAAAAGAGAAAACTGCGTTGGTACACTACCTTGCTCTGTTACAGTCCTGCAGGTTTAACAGCTTTCTCTTTGCTCTCACCTTGGCATGATTTCCATTTATCTGCTTCATTAAGTTTTGTGATGGAGCAGGAAGAGTCCTCAGCTATAAACGACTCTAATGACTCTGCAAAATGTTTCTTTTAATGAAAAATACTGTTCGTCGTATTTGGGCATATGTGTATGCCGTTCCTTTTTTCTTTTCTTCCTTGCCATAAAAGTGATTGCAGGCCTCGTTTATGGTAAGGCCAGGTCATAATAGATTGGACACTGCAGGTCTTTTTCTTCACTAATGTCCTCTTTTACTTGTAGTAAAGATTTATCTGTGTAAGAGATTGTTTTGTGGAATAAATGAAGTGGAGACATGCTGTCGATGACTGCAGTGTTATCCCGTCTGCTAACAAAAATGAGACGTGGTCTGTTATCATTTGAGCTCAGCAGGGGAAAAAAAGCTGACTCATTGCATCAGTATAAAATGGCTCTTATTTACTGAAGAGTAGTACTGCAGAGAACATCCCATTATCTCTGTGAAACACATAAACCAGGCTGGTGTGAGAGCGGAGTACCATTTTCAGTAGCTGATTCGGGGCTGCCTGTGTTCCCACTCTGTTGTCCTGTCCCTCTAAATGGAAGCACTAATGCTGGATAATGGATTTTGCTTTGTAGGATCATTGTTACTGCCCTGAATAAGTAGTCCATTCTGAAAACTATCGAAAATATCAATGTCTGCCAGCATCGATATTTACAAACTATTTTAAACACTTTAACAACTTCTTGTTAGTAAATTGTATTTCTTATTTAATGTGTTTATCTTATACATTTGACTTTGCTTTATTGCAGCCTTGTTTGCTAGTTTTTGGCTATCCTTGCTCTCTTGCTGTAACACTGTGAATCTCTCCGTCGTGGGATGATCTTATCTTGACTTACAAAGCTAATCAGTTATTGAAGGTTGAAGTATGTTTTAATTGTTGGAGCACAGCGCAACGATTTACGGCAGAAAAGATCAAGCAGGACGGGAAGTCAGACACCGAAACAACATCAAAACATCCGGTTTATTTTCAGAATAAAACATCATTCTGACAGTTCAGAACAATGACTGTTTATGTGTTTTAAATGGTTTTATACCACATACATCATCTTATCTCACGCTGTCAGGAGTCAATCTGTAAAATTACCGCAGGACATCCTTTGTCTCTCTACTCCAGCTGTCCGGCTGTCCGGCTGTGCTGCTTCGTGCTGCGCATCGAAAACACAGCCGTGTTGACGGACGAGGGTGCACGGAGCGGTAACAGAGAGGAGTGGACATGAAATGCTAAAGTATCTGGTGGAAGTTCTGAGTTACACTCACCCTTAACATTGACAGGCACAGAGCAGCATTAGAGAGACAAAATCCCCGTTCACACATGAAACCTGCACATTTCTGGCTTCAGTTGCCCCTGTAAGATTTTTCTTCTTTTGATTTCACATGTTCTGCTTCAGTTCCCTCTTGACATGACAGTTCTGTACAGATTTGCTTCTTCTGCTCAACGTGGATGTCAGCTCTGCAGCCTGTTGAAAAATAAGAACTCTGCAGGAGAAGCATTAGGATGAAGATGAACTAAGTGCACAATTTCAATCCTCAGGCCAAATAAATGATGGGTTTGGGACGGTTTTTTTCCACTTGTGACTCCTAATGGTTTTTAAAGTAGCTTAGCATTGTGATCTTAATGTTGTTTTGACAGGGTAAATTTTTTTTAAATATTCTCCTTTTTTCTCCATCCCCTAGTTACAAAAAAGAGAGGTGGAAAAATAGAATTCGGTCTTCAGAGCTACATTTTTCATATTCATGAAGGTCAGGCCTCACCTGTCAGTTCATGCTACACAGCTCCTGGTACAGGCTCTTGTTATATCACACATTTACTAGTGCAACTCCTCACCGGCAAGTCTTCTGGCATGCACTATCAAGCCCCTGCAGATTTCATTTCATTTATTCCGATCTCCATTAGCCATGGCCTAAGCCTCGGCTACTCTTCCTGGAGTCCACCAAAACATTGTGAACTATTATAGGCTGTATAATCCAAAATGCCAAAATGCAGAAGCGAGGCTGGTCTTCAACCTTCCCAAAACAGCTGCTGATTGTTCACTTTTTTCACAACAAATTTTGTGTGAATCTCAGGCAGCTCAACACAACATTTACTGTATATCGTATCATTTCCTCTTTTTATGAATCACAATTTACAGCGCAGAAAGAAAAACATTTTGCGTTGTAGTTTTTTTCCCCTATGAAGTTCAGCCTGAGAGAAGAATATAGAAAATGTAATCATCCTCAGATCTATTGGCAGTATGTATTAAAGCACTTTGGTATTAGTGTGGGCTGTCTGATGTCCTTAAGGAACAGGTTCACTCTGAGTAAGACAGTAGAGCAAAATTTACCAACTACAACATAATGAAATGGATATCGTGTGGCTCCCATGTGTTCAAATGCTGCAAAGGTTATGTCTGCAGTTGTGTGCATGAAGAAAGTCCATGAGGAGGAGTGAGGTGTGTAGTCCTCTGGGGAAGAACTGGATCTCTCTATAATGGAAGGGATGAAGGAGCGTTTTCTCGCTGTCTCATTCTGTACGACAGAAGCATGTGGAGGATCTTTTGATGTTTTATGAGATATAAAAGGGGATATGATTACTTAGACAGAGGGAGCTAAGTAATGGAGTCAGAGACTAATGTGTTGAACAAAGGGCTGCTTCTGAACAGAGAGAAGATGCAGACAGGGTTGTTCCTTCTACCCTACAGGGAATGTATGAAGTACGGGCCTGCGGGTCGGCAGTGTGGGGTGTGTTTTCTCATGATCCTGATCGTTTACACAACTGCTCTTAATAATTCTGAATTATCTATGCCATTAAATCGCTAGAAAGCTATACGGTTTCTGCGATTTCAACCATGTTGACGATTTCAAGATGCAGCCGCCACAGCAGCCACTATCTACACATCTGTCAGACCACGTACAAACAAAAAACGAACTTGACAGATTTTTGGATTACCATTTGAAGATTTTCTGCACTCTCCCGTTTAATAATATTACAACAAATATGCTCCTGCTGCATCGACAAGGATGCCGACCATCCAAATAAAGTTAGAGATTTAATCCAACTACATTACATCCATAAAGATCCTTGGATTGCTTCAGATTTACAACTGCTTTTCCAAATATCACACTGTATTTTTTGTCATAATAAATTTCTCGACTGCAACACTTCCAAATGGCAGCGCCACTCTGACCTTTCTTTTGACAACATATTTGGCCAAATACGACCTACCATTCATGATTCTTTTCAAAAACCCAAATTTCACAACTTTTCAGCGCATCGTGAATCCACTGTATCCATTTACTGTTCACCTACACCTGTTTGCAACTGTCCACACTTCAATTCTCATTGATCGTTGCCTCGCAACTAATTTAAACTGCAGAGTGGCTGACTACTTAACTAAAGTGTTCCTCGCTAAATGGCTCCAGCTCAATATTTCATGCAGATGGCATTAACCAGACTAGCAGGAGAGAAAATGTTCAGGCTCAGCTGAAGCTCCAGCTGAAATGATGTCTCTTCAGCAGCTGACCTAATGCTGAGTCGAAGGAATAAATCACATCCAGACAAACAGATTTCAACCACTGAATTCGAAATTGAGGAAGATTCACACAAGGGACGAGAGAGCGATGAGTGAGAGAGAGACCCGACCAAATCAATTAATAAACATTTCACTATGTAAAACAGAATATTTAATCAACAGTGATTTATAATGTTTTTTAATGGCATTGGCTCATGATCTCTTTCAACCTTTAGGTGCCAGATTTACATGTCAGAGTTTGTCACTAAGAGGAGATTATGTAATCAACTATGGTTGTTTTTTTAACGCCATTGACATTTGATCTCGTCCTGATATTGGGCACCAGATTAATATGTCATGTTGTGATCCATACAACATATGTTGTATCTAATTTGAGGGAGTGGTAGGTGCAAAAACGTCGACAACACAGATGACTATAACATCTAGGGCTGCAGCTATCGATTATTTCAATAATCGAGTATTCTATCGATTATTCTATCAATTAATCGAGTATTCGGATAAGAAATAATTTTGTTTTTTTAAAGAGGAAAAGTCAATTTACAAAAGAGACCATTTTTTAAAAGAAAAAACAACATTTGTATTTCCTAAATTCCATAATATTATCTTACCCATTAAGTGCATATAAGTGCCATATTGGGCTACATTCTGGGTGATTTTTAAAATAAGACTTTTTCTGAAATGCGAAAACAAACAAATAAAAAAAAAAAATGGGGACTGCTCCGGAGATTCTCCCGACCTACATGGAACAACATGGAAGCAACAGAGTCCTCTAAACAATGCAATAATGAGAATATTTGCCTTTATATCAATGATATGTGTAGTCCAGTGGAATGATAACATCCACAAAACAGTGGAGAACAACATACTGACGATCAGAAAACATAATGCAGCCGTTTAATTACATGCACGGAGATCGTAGTGGTCGCGTGCAGACACTTTATGCACCGTGTGGTAACGCTAAGCTGAGCCGGAAGTGACGTCCGATGCTTAGATGAAAATAATTTTCCTCAATGATTTTTTGTCCTCGAATTATTCGAGGAATCGTTTCAGCCCTAATTACATCCCATCTCAACATTAACCTTTGGTATTTGATCATATCTGTAAACCCCTCTATTTTAGCCCTGCTCAGAACGGGCTATTTCTGTGTCTGTACCTTTAAATGTAAATGAGCTGTGTCTGACCACGCCCCCTCTCTGGAAGGGCTTGGGTGGCTCGGGCTTTCTCGCTCCATGTCCAATTGTTTACAGTAAGAAGGCAGACTCAGAGGGCAGAACAAACACCTAGCTGTGGGAGTGTCACCCACCTGGGGGAGGGGTTACTGCCCTTTGTGATGTCATGAAGGGAAAATCTCCAAACGGCCTGTTTGAGCACACATTTTATGAAAAGTGGAGCAGGCAAAAGATGGAAAGGATGGACTTTTCTCATCATTGGGGGGTTTGTAGACTAGAGACACATATTAGTGTTAGAGGAACATGGTGAAGTGTATCTTGCAGAATATGTGACCTTTAAAGAAGCATTTCGCAAGGATGGTAAAAGAATAAAGCAAGAATACACATTTTTATAAGTGTTGTTAAATATTCTGACCCAAAATCTAAGTAGGTCTCTCGGAGCAAACTGCTGGATGTGATGCCAGTTATCCAGTTGGCTCCACTGTTCTGATAAAGCTGGCGTTGTGCCTCGAAGTAGAACTCCCAGAAAGCAATGGGGCTGTTAGAGGGATATTCTCAGAGGTAATGATACAGAAGTCAGATGGATGAGTTAAATGCAAGTGTGTGGGCATGATACTTACGTTACAGCTAATACTGTAACTTAGACAAGAGCTCTGATACCATTGTTGTCTGACAGTTTGTTGTTTTGTGATCATGACATTTAAAAGATGTGCTCTGTGAAAAGATGCACAAAAACAGTTTTGCAAACATAGAAACATTTTCTCATTAATTTAACAACCAGTTTTTTTTTTTATGTTTACTAAATGAAATTGGAACAAGAACATCAGAGTCTCCTGCAGGTTTTAGTGTCTTCTTCCCCACTGAGAATCATCAGCAGCACAGACAGATTTCTCCTGATATACATTCATCTCTGAATGAGGACATCAAGTTGTTTTTGCTCTCACTCAGAAATGTAGATCTCTTACTGTGTACGACAATTTTCTCTTCAAGTCTCAGAAAGTGGTAATAACTGTGTTTATAGAGCACTTTTCAAAAGCAAGAAATGTAATTTATGTAAAATAAACAAATAGACAAATCATAAAATAAACAAATAATGTAAATAAACAGGTAAATAAGACCTTTAAAACCTGATAAAGAACACAACAAAGCCAACAGTTAAACGTGTAAAATCTGCCGCCAAGGGGCTCTCAATCAAAACTACAACAAAAAATTATGAGGCTAGCGGGGAATCATGGGAGTTCTCTCTGCTACTCTCCCCCCCCCCCCCCCCCCCCCATTTAAATTATCATTACATCTATACAAAACAAGTCAATTTACAAAAGCTGACAGATACACAGAAGATGATGAAGATGAAGTGGTGTTGTACACTGCTCTTTAAAAAAAAATACACTTCAACATGTTTGTTGGATAAAAACTTGAAACAACTGATAACATGTAAAAAGAGAAGTGTTTGTAAAGGAGTGACAGGAATAAAGAGAACGTGAGATCTGGTGCTGGGAAGAAGGTGAGTTACTCTGAGGGAGACAAGAGAACATGGAAGGTAAAAAAAAAAAGAAGAGCACAGAGAGAGTGAGGTGTGGACGAACTCTCAGGAGTAAACATGTAAGAAAGAGAGAGAGGTTTATGTGGTCACTGCTGTCGTCTCCGTTGTGTGGGTGACAGGATGCCTGGATGAGACCTCGTGTTCCAGGAACCAGAAAGACAATCTTTCAGAGAGTGAACTGTCTATCACCTCTACCTAACAAAAACAGAACACAGTCATGAAGCATCAAAGATCAAAGTAAAAACTGAAAGAACACAACATCTTTTAGGGTTCAGTGTCACTTTTGATTTATTTGATTTTGTGTGCTTGAAGAACGTGCCACCACCACCTGTACGTACCTTTTTGTTAAAAAATGTGTCTCAAAACGTTGGTGGAGTTTTCTCTGAATCAACAAAAAGACTGAGTGAACGAACTCTGAAGATGGATATGTGACATTTTGTGCCAAAAATCAACCTGCAGGCATGGAGGCAGGCTCCAAACCTTTCCACAGATGATGTATTAAGTGACACTAACCGCCCTGGAATGATGTAACCCCTGATTATATTTATTATATTAGTGTCAGTCATATTTAAAGACGTTTTTCAGACAGAGGTGGAGTTCCTGATCACTGGAAAGTTTGCTTGTGACATCTCTTAAAAATATTGGGTATGCAGCGAGAGAGAAAACGCACTGATTTAATACAGCGTTAGTTAGCATCGCTGTAACCTCCTGTGGCAATTGTTTTTTTTTTGTGGATGAAATGGTATTTTCAACCAGGCTTATTTTTGTTAACTGAGGGTGAGTCGAGAAGAGGCTCCAAAGCGAGGCCTGATCCCCTCATTCACATTCATCCACCATCGATGGAATAAAAACTGACCGGGAACAGAGCTCAGAGAGAAGACCATCAGCTGTGCACCTGATCCTTATATACAAACGTCTGTTATATGAATGATGCTAATCGTATGTACAGATGTCCTGATACCATATTAACTTATCTCACTATGTCCATTCTTCTTCCCCTGCCGTCTTTATTTAGGTGCATGTTCCCTTTTATATGCTGAGCTGACAATGACAGACTCGCTGTGCTATGATTAGCTCACTGCTAAATGTGACTGTCTCCTCTTAAAGTAATGAGAATGTCTCTTTTTTTTTTTTTAAATCCTTCTCCTGAACCTTACAAAGACTGGCGCTGCAGGTTCTCTTAGCTTCATCACTCATGACGATCTGGATGTCAGGAACATAATGTTCACTGTCACCACGCCATTTAAGTTTTTAACATACATGTGTCTTGATACTCAGCTGCCAGCGAGATTTGCAACGTCCTTTAGCTCAGGAGCAGCATGGGCTGTCCATCTATCTGGGAAAAAAAAATACATATATATATATATATATATATATATAAAATAAGTTGAAATGCGTCCTGGCTCCTCCACAATCTTCAAGTGTCCTTGGGCGACGAATTGAACCTGATTTTGCCTCGTCTGGGTGTTTAATGGTGTCTGTGTGATGAGATTAGATCAAGAAGAGCCGGTTGACAGCCTCTGCCATCAATTTGTGTGTGTGTCTGTGTGTAAATGGGAGAATGCAGGCATGTAATGTTCAGCACTTTGAGTAGGTGAAGGCTATAAAAACGCCTTTAGATTCAGTCCATTTACCATTCAGAAATAGGGACCTTATTTATCCTTGATCTGTATGTTGGTGTGTTTAAAAGAATTGCATCATTATTTAGATGTACTGTTAAATGTTAACCCTTTCATTATTTTGCAGGTCCATTCGACCCTATTCAAATCTTGGTTACCTTTTCTCTTTTAGAAATATATGGACACACTGCTGAGCTGTGCGATGTTGAGTCCATTGATCCCATGATTCTCTGAAAGCTCAAAGTTTTACAGACAAATAAAAACGCTACTCGGTTATTTACACCAGTTAATTGCTCTTGACTGGTTCTGAAAGGTAAAAAAAAATGCTGTCCAACACTTTGCAATGCTACAAGAGATTTTTTTACACAAGCCACTTTGCACGTGCAAAACAGAGTGTCAACGCTGACAAAGGTCTGAAACACGTTTGTTTCCTTCAGATGTTTTTCATCGTAATAATTTAATAGTTGAATACTTTATTGTGAATCCAGACAGTCTGTTGTTTAAGAGTTTTCCTTTTGAGTTAACACAGATTGCCTTTGAGGAGTTCTTGATTTGAGCATGCCTCACTGTCAGTATATCATCTGATTAAATACTGTTGATAAGATATTTGTTGAATATGAAATATTCAATCATCTGTCTTCAGCTCAGACGAGCATGAATGTATTGTGTAAAAATGCTGAGCGTATTCTCACGGTGCACGTCAAGTTGAGCTAAGTATAACATGTGTATAATAGTGTTGTCATAAAAAAATAAAATAAATAAAGCTTCACATATTTTACATATTTCTCTGCCATTTTTTATCTTAATGCAATATTTCTGAATGCTTAATGTCAGGCCAGGAAGCACAGTGATTTTGTTGTCAATGCATTAAAAATGGTGACGAGTGATGGAGAAAGAAACGATGGCTCTCTCTGCAGGATGATCTCATTAATTTCTCTTCTGATCAGCCTCAGACGTCGTCTTATTCATCCCTCTTTTATTCAAGTTGTCATTTCACATTTGGCTTTAACCTTGAGAGACCGACATCTACTTTCAGTCTAACAACATTTTCTACATTGGTCCGTACAGAGGCCACTCTTGAATATCAATAGACTGAGTCCTTTCTCTCGCCGTTGCTCTCTTTCAGTCTCTGGTTTTTAAGGAGCTGATGATGATGATGTCAGCTTTTACTCATGTCACTCCAATCACTTCAATCTGCAGTAAATCAAAGGAGGATTTTGACCATTTAGACTAGACCACAAAACAGGAAGAGGCAACACTTGAATCTTGAATTTGTGAAAGTTGTGTTGTTATTAAGAGAGAGCTCAGTGTCAGGACGTCAGCAAGGGATCACCAAAGCTCCCTGTGGTGAAGCAGAGGAGGAGGGAATGGTGAGGGTGATGTTGTCTTTCCTCACCAAACCGATACACAAAGCAATAGATGAATCATGATGACAGGAGACACAGAAAGAGATGTACTGTTTTCTCTGGGTACTCAGTCCCATACACATTATTCAACACTCTGCAGGAGTATTGTTTTTACATATTTTCCACAAATGCCTGCAGGTCAAATGAGGCAACTTAAATCACAAATAAGAAGGCCTTCATGTCAAAGATTTCTACCAGTATTCCCATGTACAAATGAAATTTGAAGTAAATTTATGACTCAACAACAGTCATTTAGCATGGATATGATATACTGTATATTCAAAATGTTTCAACTGCACAAAATCCTTAAGAATTTTGTTTTTAAATATCTATCCTTTTGATAGAACCAGCTCGTTGAAATCTATCAAAAGGCCAACTTTATATACTTAAGCTTAACCTTGCAATTTCCTGCTTCATGAAAATGAAATGAAAGTCCAGAGTTTGGTTAAAGCTAGCTTTTGTAATCGTTGTTTAAAGGTAATGATGCATTCATCTTTCTCTGCAGGCGTCCTGCAGCTTTACAAAGTACATCTTATTGCAGCCTGCTGATCATCCATGACCCTTCATCTTTATGTTGACCCCTTCCCTCTCTGGTTTTCATTTCAACAAGTTTAAAACCTTGATCATTATGTGTCATTATCTTGGAGAGCATGTGAGGTGGAAACTGATTTCTCTGTGTCACGGCTGTTGACAGGCTCGACATGAGTGGAGTTGACCACAGCAGACCGTCTATCCTCCCAGTAGAACCCTGCGTGTCAGAGTTCAGGAGATAAAATTACTTATGGCTTTTTTTCTCCTCTTATGTCCCCTAAAGAAAATTAGCCACGAAGTTCTATTCAGTGTGAATGTGCTGCTCTGTCTGAACATGGTCACTGCACTGTGAGGCTGGCTGAGTGAGCGGGGGGCAAGGACTGTTGAAAGTGCAGGTTCTTGGTGATGTCATCAACTCCTGTAGCTCCTCAATCATCCTCAGTGCTGAACAGCTCTTATAGCTGAATGGATGTCCTCATTTAAAAGTCTGAGAGACTGAAATCGTAATTTCTGGGAGACAAACTGTTCTCCCTGTGCTAAAGCTAAAGCTATCTTGTGCTTCACAGAAAGGCTGTTGGCTTGTCAGAGTAATTAGTGAAACTATCGATCAGCTTCACAATATATCATTTACAAAGAGTTATAAAAAGAGGTCATTTTCACTTTTGTTCCCTCTGTTGTCTCTTTGAATTAAATAAACCGACACCCATCACTGTTCTAGCTGTGACGACTGCACCGCTTTGATCAACTGAAAACACAACAGAGACCGAATAGAAGACTCTGAATCATTTTAATGATCAGATCAAAGTATCTCTATCAGTCTAACAGCTCTGTCTGTGTCAGATGAACCATTGCCTGAAAGTGCTGCAGAAATGAACTATGACTATGAACTGTGAAATGAAGGCGCTGTCTGCCATTCTCCCTGTTCACTGAGCTAAGAAATATCAGAAATTGCTAATATATATCAAGTCTGTTCAGAGGGTTTCTCTGTGCTAGTCCCATTTTGAACTCCTGTCAGTTTCTATCCTTGTCTTTCCTATATTCCTTTAAGTTGTTGAATTCTAAAATGATTATATAATCTTGACTTTTCATTTTCAAAGCCTGCCTGGGCAGCTCAATTGTTCCTAATTTATAAAAAAAAATTGCAAAATGTAGCTAATGCTTTAAGACCAAGCAGTAACCTCCGGTGTTGAAAAATGAAGCCAATGCGATTGCTCAAAATCCTGCAGTTCGTTGAGTGTCCTCTTGAGACTGACTGCACAAGCACAGGAAGTCACATACACAACCCATTCAAATCAGCACACACTTTATGGGAGGTGAGTTTTTTGACAACTCATCCGTTTTGATTTGATGAAGGATAAGAGTTATTCACAATAAGGCGTGAAGCTGACCTGACTGACAGGCCGAGGCGTTGTAACGGTTTGTCAGCCTCAGCTCCAGCTCTCAGCCTGTCGTTGGGTTGACTGGAAGTTAGATTGAGACAGCATTTCCAGCATGGAGACCACCATCGACTGGACTGCAAAGCCCCCTGTAGGAACAGATAGGTGACATCACTCAGACTTCATCCATTAATATTTACAGTCTCTGTTGTTGCCACACACATGTTGTTTAACACATGCAGAAAAAATCTCTGGGTCTGATATATTCATATTCCCACGGCAGCTTCAATAAAAAGCACAATGCATTTTAGTGGTGCGTTATTAGAACATCACTTATGAGCTTGTGTGGGAACAAAGTACACTTTTAAGAAGCGCCTAATGACACTCATTGCCATGCAAGTAGAAGCCCGAGTGCAATCAGGTGCTGATCCAAAACACACTGGACTGCATATTTTACAAAGTGAAATATGCAGTCCAGTGAAATAGGATGCTTCTCTGTGTGTATCTTCTGCGACTTCTAAGACATCAAGGTTATTTTTGTTTTCCTTAGCAGAAGAACAACAAAAATGTGTTTTTAACCTTTAAATTATTAAACACAAAGCCAACACACGGTGTCATTTTTTTTAAGCTTTGTCATTTATTTGAGATTATCAAACTTGAAATTGTTAATTTTCAAATGTAGGAAAATTAACCATTAGGGTTGTATGTGTGATTGATGTACAGCCACTGGGTCCACTTACAGTATATCACCAAAGGTAATTTGTCCATCTGGATTGTTCACCGTCATAACTGCGGCTGAACTTGACTCATATCTGTATCAGATCGAGGTGAAGAGGAGCTCTGAGGAGTGTTTGTCTGCTGGTAGGAATGACAGTGAAGTGTCTTTGCATTCCCATCAGTCCATAATAGGTCGTCCCTGATTCGCTGACGCTTTCAAAAACTTCTCAAGGACACAGATTCAAGTGGAAAAGAGCTTCATAACTCAGCCTGTTGACTGATTTACCACTGAGAGGTTTGCAGAATCTGAACGATAACTCAGTACTTGTCCAGGTTGTTGACACTTATATTGCATGTTGTTGTTATAATGCGGACTGTTAAAAGCTCCAGCTTCAGGAAACAGATTAATAACCCCTGCCCTGACACTTGTTGAGAGAGCCGATCAGAGGCAAACTGTGAGTAGAAGTCAGTCACTAGGATGTCTGCTTTCTCAACTGGTATGATAACTAAAGAGCGTTACTATTAGCCTGCTAACGCAACAATGCAGCTCCAGATAAGGACAGTTTTAACCGTGGCTTATGATGTGGTCAAATATGATAACTCTGTTGGAGGAGAGCAGAGGCTTCAGTATGGAGGAGGTGTCGCCAAACAGTTAAGTTTGTTTTGGTTTCATGCTGGTGTTCAAGGGCGACATCTACTGGATCAAAAAGTTATTCCTTTAAAGTAAATATGCTAGCTGTTTTTACTCAATAATGGGGGACATTTTTGGACAAAGCTACGATGGATCAGTTTATTGTCTCTCTCTGCAGGAGGATCTTTTTCATTCTTCTTTTATCACATTTGGCTTTATCCTTCTGAGACCAACATCTGCTTTCAGTCTAACAACATTTTATACATCAGTCCATACATAGACCAATCTTCAATACTGAGTCTCTTCTCACTCCGTATATTGATTATCTGAAATTATTCTCAGATGGAGGTCTGTGGTATAATCGGTCAGTTTATGGGTCATCTTGGGGGAAGAAAAGGTCAGTTTAAGTAGTCCTGCATAACTAGCTGCAAACAAAATATGTCGTCCTTTATTTGGTACTGAAAAAGTTGGCAACCTGAAAGTGATGTCTTCTTGAACAGAGGCCGAACTTGTCACGGATCGAGAAAACTAAGAGGAGGACCCAGCTGCAGAATTAACAAAAAATATTTAATTAAACAAAAAGGCAAACAAAAACTCACTTCAGAAATCCAATCCGGAGAAAACAAGGAGCCACGAGTAAACTGACATATTACAACTGACACCGACAAACGACATACAATGAACTGACACAGAAGGGAAGAAACACAGAGACTAAATAGACACAGGTAATCAAACACAGGTGAGACTAATGACACAGGTGAAGACAATGAGGGCAATCACAATGGAGGGAAACACACAGAGGAAGGAATGAACACAAGACAAGAAACACTGAGGACAACTACAAAATACATACATGAAACACTGAAGACACACAGAACTAAAGAATGAACAAAACACACTAGAACATAAAGAAACACTAAACACTGAAAAACAAAACTAAAAAAGACCAAATCATGACAGAACTGGCTGCATGTGTTCGTCAGAGCGAGGTGAGGAGACCTTCTGATGAGTGTTTGTCTCCTGGCTGCTGGCTGAAACCACAGTGAAGTGTCTTTGCAATCTCTTCAGTCCAAATTATGACCTCAACTTTTCTTTCAAAGGAGAGTGTGGAGTATCAGTACCAGACATCTATATAACACAGTAATCATACAAAGTATGACACAGTGTTACTCTTATTTCCCAACAGCATTACAAACTGTTCTTTCTTGAGGTTTGTGACAAATCTCTGTTGTGCATAAAAAACATAAATGTCCCTAAATCTGATTTTTTTAGATCAATTTTGTACTGAATCTGTCTTTACTTCTCACAAAATGTTCTCTCACTTGTCTGTCTTTGTCCTCCTCCCCGTCCGCCCCCTTCCTTCTCTTCAGCACCAACTTTGGCCCCTCCTCTCCTCTAAAGAAGCGTAGTGCAGTCATGCACTGTGTGAATTTTTATCGCTTCTTAACTTGCATAACGAGACGATGTTTCACTACCGAGCTTGACTTTCATTTGTCTGACTTCACGCTCTCTTATGCTGCTCTCAGCTCATTCTCCATGATAATTGTTCAACATGCAACACTTACTCAACACAGGTGGTTTGTGACCTCTCTGAGCAGAGAGTGTGAGGTCAACAGTATGATGCTAGATATCCAGATTATATTGATTTCTTCGAAGAGCATGGGGAGAAAATTATTATTTAACATGCATGATAAATGACTGTTTTTAATCACGTCTGCTAAACATTTATATGCACACTTTATTTCTCAGTGCTTCCGTCATCACTTTTCATTTCCACAAAACACAGATAATCAGTGATCATAGTGCCTAACATGTCATTGATTAAGTAATTACAATCGTTCTTTTCTCTTGTCTCTGTTTCAGGTAAGATGGCCGACTGTGTGTTTGTCTTTGTGTGCGTGGGTGCGTGTGTGTGTGAGAGTGTGTCACATCATCTGAATGACAAAGACATCCTCCAGAGTTAAAGTAGTCTTCACACAGTAAGAAACACTGATATTATTCATCAACAGCTGTTTGCACAAACTATTTCCTTCCTGTTTTTTTCTGCTTGTTGTTGTGATGATGGCAGAACATTTGAGAGGAAAAAGAACAGCATGGGTGATTTAACGTTAGACCTTTTTTTTTTTTATCTTGCACAAAGTGAGCATTCACTCCACAAGTCCTTCATACTGACTGACTGTTTCCTGGCTAACCTTGAAAGGCTGACTTTTAAATTATAATACTTCCTATCAATACTCTATTTTTCTTTATCTTCGACTCTAAATGTGTGGGATCGATACACACCCCTAGCTTTAAAGCACCGCTGATTATAATCAGTGCACCTGACTTCTTCAAGTAATCATTCTAGTCATTAACTTTAATTCATCCAATTTTACACAACCAAAAAGTCATTTAAGACTTTATTCCTCTTAGTTTTTTTTCTTTCTTCTTTCCCTCCAGTTCAATCTCACCCACCGCTCCTCCTTATAAAAAGTAATTACACATTTTGTTTCGTTTGCCTTTAACCAAGATTTACTTTTAAAAGACAAAGCAGCGTAACAGATGAGACAAATGAGATGGAACTGCAGCAGGTCTGAAAGTAATGAAGCCCCGAAGCACCATGCTATCACTGGAGGTAGAGATAGGGAGAGAGAGACGTGAGAAAGAGGGAGGGAAAGGTGAAACAACAGAGACATGTCAGACAGAAGAAAGAACAAACAGAAGGATGATCAAATATTTTCCTCTTTTTTTATGCACGTCATCCAGTCAAGCAGAATCTCAAAGTTTTCCGGCGTAAATATACATGTTTTTGCTTTGGTTCACTGAATAGGGGAAACTCGTACCGTTTTATTTAGGACCAGACCAATACAGGATTTTTGGGGCCAATATCGATGTAGGAGAGAAAAAATCTGATACCAATACCTTTCTTAAATCTATAAAATCTGTAGAGATAGATATACATTTACACATTTATTGCATCTATCCCTAATATGCAGTTATCAAACACTTGTTGAAAAGATTTATAATGAAGACAAGATGGTCACTCAACTGGAAAAGTACTTGTTGTAATCCATATTGCGCCCTCTACTGGGAAAATAAAACTGCTAGTTTAATACATCAAAACTCAAATGAAATGCTTTTCGACTGGTGAGGAAATGTAGTAATATCATACAGCATATCTGCGCTAAAATAGCCAATACTGGATATGCTGATATCGCCAATATTAATGGAAGGGTTGGTAATTTTTTCCAGATAAACTTTTTAATACTTTGGTTCAAATTGTTTTTAGGTCCTCACAGAAATTAATAACTTATGTGTTCTGAAAAAGGAAAGAAGAAAATATGTCATCTGTAGCAGTTTGTAAGCCTGTAAAAACTTCGACCAATGTCTGCCACGAGGTACCAGTCTGATGAACCAATCATTTCCTGTCTCCCTGCTCGTTCTCTATTCCATGCGTGCACGAGCTACTTTCAAAATCATGCTAGTTTTCCAAAATGACCTACCCTGCCTTTAACGGCTGAAAGTTAGTGTTCATGACTTTCTGTGAGATTTCTCTTCTTCTCATGATTCATTCTCTAACAGCAATCACAGTGAGGCAGCAGGGAGGCTCTGTAGTGTTTTTATCACTCATAAACCACTGTGATGAAAACATTTGTTTGTGTGTTTTTGTGCTCTTTTGTGTTTTTGAGGCTTTGTGAGAATAATTAGTTTTTCCTTCCTGCAGTACAGATTAGAGCAAACAAACACACTGTGTTGTTGTTAGATTTGACTGAAAGCCTAAAAGATGGAATGTAACGTTTGACTCATCATTGTGACGAGAGTATCATGATCATTTTATTTTTAAACAAGAGGTCAGTGACGACCTCCACTATGTGGCAGGAGATGATAGATGCAAGCGGGAAACTCTGATGTTGAAAAATTAATCCAATGAGGAAGTCCAAAAAAGCTGCAGTTTTTCGAGTGTCCACTTGGGGCTGGCTTCAAGAGCCCCAGAAGTCACATACACACCATATTCACAAAAACCTGTTTGTTTTATGAACGATACGTGTTATGAACAGTAAGGCGCGAGGCTGACCTGATTGGCTTGAGAGGCTTAAAACCCACCTCAGCTCCAGCTTTGAGCCTGTCATTAGGTTGGCTGAACAGATGGGTGATTTCATTAAGGCTTGGTCCTCTAATATTTACAGTCAATGGGTAGAAAATGGTGATGAATTACTGTAAGTGTTACCTTGTTCTCATTAAGGTTTCCCCCCATGTCTCTGCTTCTGAAACATTTTCTTGACTCATAATGACATCCAGTTTCATCCATGCATCAGCTATAATTAATTTACCCAACATTTTTTAATCAGGGTACTGAACCTTCACACTGTAATCTGACATTCATTAGCTCATAATTAGCCGGCTCACACACTCTGTCTAAACATCACGGAGAAGACTTTTGCTGTTAGAGAATCTTACACAAAGTGAGTCCAGCTTCTTCACAGTCGTTCCTTCTGCTGCTGTCTGCTGTGTGATTGATGAAGCTGTTAGTCTGTGATGATGGTTAAACATTACATTCTCCTCCTGGTCTCTATGTCTCGCTTAGTGGAAAAGACATTTATTATCATGAATCTGCAGTCCTACACAGTTAATATCATCCAACACTAGGGATGTAAAGGTAGAACAAAAGTGTCTCGATATCGTTGTGGACATGATAGGTGTTCAGGGCAAAAAGTGGATTCTTGTTTCAGCCGCAGTGGAGCAGAGAGGAGGGAAGTGGTAACTACTAGTGTTGTAGGTCTCTGTCTCATGGGTCGAAAGCATTTTTACTTGGTCTTGTCTCGGTCTCAGACTGGGCGGCCTCGAATTCTAAATCAAGAACGGTCCAGACCACCACTGAGAGGCTATTTTACCACGTCATTACTTTGATTGGAAGGAAAACACCCCTCTTTAAAACAACAGATAACTCTTATTAATTTGTAGTTTGATTTTTATCCCCCATTTAGTGCAACTAGCTTCCTGGTGGTACAGTCTAACCCGCAATTCACACATACTCCGTGCACACCGTGGTCCGTCAGCTCCGTCGGACGGCTCGCGCCCGTTCACACTGGATCCGTTTCTGGGACGTCAGCACAGCGGAGCGCACCCATGACACATCAGAACTACAAGATCCCGCGGGAATAAAGAGAAAAACATGCAAACAACATGTTGCTTTATCTTTCTGAGGATGCATTGTTGTTAATTCGGTGTCTGTTTTGACGTAATGTTGATAAAGTGATGAAAAATACGATCGCGAGTCCGTATATTGACCGGATGCTCTGTGCGTTTCCTTGTCTGACTTCCTGTCCGGGCTGTCATATTCTGTCCAGCTTGACGCGCGCTGGCAGCGTACTCTGGCGAAAATAGACTCGTTGCATATATGAAACGGAGCAGAGCGTAGTGCCGTCGGTGCCACTCGCCGGGGACGGACCGCAGCGCGCCCTGTGTGAACACAATGATTGACTAGAGTGGAAACTAAGTACAACGTAGTGCGCGGCGCTGACGGACCGCTGAGCGCACGGAGTATGTGTGAATTGGGCTTAAGTGAGTGACACGCCTGCTGCAAACAAGAAGATGATTTTTCCTTTATTTTTCTTGGTCTTGTCTCGGTCTCGGAGCTCTCTGGTCTCGGGTATGTCTTGTTCTTGGTTAGTGTGGTCATGACTACAACACTAGGAACTACAGTGACCATCATCCCGCACCTCCATCATCCATTGAGCTCCACTCACTGCCTCATTTTATAGAAAATGGTGTGCTTGCATCGGAGTGGCTCTGCTGGCACACACCAACGACAGGCCGCGATGCGTGCAATGGAAACACAAGAATTGGCTATAGATGGCGCGATCTGCGCTGGAGTGACAGACCGCAGCGCGCACAGCGCACACAGTTCCTGTGAAAACCGTCAGTTTTGCTCTTTGCTCCTGCGGAAGAAAATCATTAGGAGAGGGATTCTGATGAACACAAGCGACTGAGGAAATAAAACCCCTTTAAAAATGTTTTATCCAAATGTTTTTCATCCGGTCCTGCAGATGATTTGCCAAACTGCAGCTGCGTTGATAGACTCGCACATAAAAGAAGTAAAACCTGATGTCTTGACTCATTTTCAAAAACTCAAATAAAGTTGACATTTACTAATTGAAGTTACATTTCAGACGGTAAGGTCACAGACCTTCTGAGTGAACTTTAAATGAGGCACCGGGAATGCTTCATGTGGTGTGAGATGTTTTTAATCTTTTGCTGAATGTTAATGAGAAGCCAAATGAAGTGTGACCGAGAGATTAGAAAATTCTCCTCCAGGTATCACCACCTCCAAGAAACACAGGCAATGTTTTCCACAAATGCTAATAGCTCTTGATGAATATTCATTTGAGTTATATTACACACATGTGTTTAGTTTATTTTTGTTCTGTGCCCATGATGATTTGAAGATCTCACATTTACATAAAATCCTCTTTAAACTGCTCACACATTTATATACACAGGGAAAAATATACTTCAGCAGTGATAATTCTTATATTTTTAGCTGTGATATTTTCACATTTCTTCGGAGATGACATCATAAAGGCTTCAATCTCTAAGTGATGCGATCATTTATTCCAAGATAAGTCTGCAGAGGGCGCTAAAGGGCTTCATCTGCAAATCAGTGATAGTTCCCCAATATGAAACCAAGAATTTTAAGTTGTTGAGTAGGCTCTCTGCTCCCGGCAGTAGAGAGCAGTCCTCCCTGGCAGCCCTGCAGCGTTCTGCCCCTTGGAAGGCTACAAGAGAGCTGGCCAATTGCAAGAAAGTGGGCACATTGGGAGGGGGGCAGTATATGTGAAATAATTCATTGCAGCACTATTCAAGGGGATGCACAGTCTCTGTCTCACTCTGCTGTTGTGAAGAAAACTCTACCTAAATGACCTTTTACCCCCTGGGTGTGAAATAGACCACAAACACACTTCACACACAATTCAACTTTATATCTGTTTTGTTTTTATGTTGTTGACAAGTGTGAGTCGACGCACAACAACACCATCCTACTCAGTTCAGCACACAGACAAATGTGTCGCTCCACAGAGACATCTGCGCAACGCAATTTGATTTCATGGTTCTCCAAATCTCAAGTTAGCCGACCCGTGGAGAGTGTTTGTGTCCGCTCAGCTCCCTATGACTATCTGTCTGCCTCTCTGTTATTGTGTCTCAAAGTATTCCATTTCTCGGCCTATGTTTTGTTAGAGGAAAGACAACATGTCCATTTTTATATCCCTCATCAGAGGTTTATAGGATGCAGGAATCTGAATTGAATGTGTCTTCAGGGCCTCAGAGCTGAGAGTCTCTGAAGTGAGACAAACTGATCCAGAATCACTCAGGTTTGATGTTTGATGTAGTTCTTGCTTTTTCGATCTTTCCTTTTTCATCCATCACCTACTCATCTTTTTCGAGATCTCTGATTTAAAAACTTAATGAAGCAATATGTCACACTGACACCTAGCGTTTAAAAAAGGTATTGCAGTCCAAATTAATTTGAGAATGCTGTCTCCCCCCACCCCCTCCTCTCTATAATCGACGCTCACGCAGGTTGCCATGTGGTGGACACTGAAGCTTCAGTGTTTATCCAGCTCTGCATCGGTCTGTAAACCTTTCTGTGTTCTAACCTCTCTCCATTTTTCAAAAGCATCTCCAATATTGATCCTAGTTTGAGCACGTTTCTGCTCGTGGAGCTTATTAGAAACATGCAGAGGCTTTTTAGGTCGGGTACAATCACTTCTATCTGAACCAGTCATCTTGCCCGCTTCCATCGCTGCAGCACCTGTTGGTTTGACCTGATAACTGCTCTCATATCTGGTAAATCAAGGGGCGTCCAAAACGGACGTGTGGGGGTGCCTTAAAACCGCCTACCTTCTCTGGTCCAAACAAATCCAGAGCATTCAGGACCAGAATCTAAAGTTAGAAGGAGGACATACTGGCTGCTGCATTGTTGTCAGAGAAGCCAGCACTTCAACATAACATGTTTCCTTAATGTCTGATCATATAGTAAGGTACCTTTATCATTTCACTCAGTAGATATCTTACAGATTGCTCCTTTAAAGGCCCTACTCTCACAAGTGGGGAATAGAAAAAATTGTATTACTTAAAATGGCCCTGAGGTGCTGGAGTTCTCCATGAAGAATCAGAGTTTTAAATCTGCAAAGCTCATAAATTAAGAACATTAAATACAATCTGTAGATCATAAACTGAAGGTTTTCTTACTGACAGCTGAACTTGAGTACAGAAACACCGTGGGCTGAAAATTAACTCTGAATGAGGACAGCCATGGGTCGGAGGCTTTGCTTCAGTTATGGAGGTCAGGGGACTGGACTATAGTGAAAAAAGAGAATTAGAGCAAGTCAGTGTTGGGGAAACAGTGAGTTAAACTGGATGGTACTTGTGTACACCTACGACCTGATTCATGGAGGGATTGTGTCAGCTGAGAGCAGAAGGTAACAAGACTTTTCTGTGTGGTTACTAATTAGATGTGTTATTTATGGCTGCATGATGGAGCAGTGGTTAGCGCTGTTGCCTCACAGCGAGAAGGTTCCTGATTCGGGTCCCCATTGGACAGGGCTCCAGATGCTCTCCGGCTTCCTTCCACAGTCCAAAGTCATGCTCGTTATGCGTGTGTAGCTGGTTGTCTGTCTCTGTATGTCAGCCCTGTGATTGAGTGGCGACCAATCCAGGGTCCAATGACAGCTAGGATCGGCTCCAGCCCCACTCGACCCTGAACAGGAAAAGTGGTATAGATAATGTTATGGTTAGAATTTATTTTTATGTTTTTTTTTTTTTTCTTTTTTTCTTTGTTTTCTGTGGCAGAAGAGTCAGCAGACTTTATGAGACTTGGCAGCAAAAATAAGAAACAAGATACTTGTTAAAGGAAATGAGTTTGATACCTGCAGTGTGCACTGTTTAATTATTAAGACCTCTGCTTCCCCGAGGCTCCTTGATGTTGCTCTATCTGCTGCTGACTGAAGCTTGTAGTGTGGTATTTTCTCTGTTCAGCGGGATAGGGACATTTCTCAGGGATTAATCCAATTAATTAGGACAACTTACACTTTGTAATTTTAATGAGTGATTTGTTTGCTTCTTAGGTTCTTAGGGATAAAGCCGGGGGAGACTGATTGTGTGTTGTGATCCTTAATCTCATCACATCCCCCCTAATGAACACACTATCCCAAAGCACTAATGAGATGTTCTTACTGCTCTGTTGGAGTGGTATGATGTGGTAGACCCATCAACTTCTCCAATCAAAAAATAACACCCCATTAACACTGTCATGAATGTGATTATGTATCTGCTCCACTCACCAGAAAATCATGTCTCATGTACAGTTAAGTACCTGATGTGTTATGCTGTCCAGATGTCAGTATTTTAAACACTGTGTTATACCTGCAGGGTTTCAGTAATGTTTATGATACCAACATAACGTTCGACTTTTAACAAAACACAGCAGATTGAACTCTGCAGTAACAATGTGTCACGCATGAACACATAATCAGTCCATCACAAGCCTTTACATGTTATTAGTAAAGTTTAAGAAGGGACGTGGATGCTGCTACCTGTGTGCTAGTTGTCACCAATAGACTGAAGCCCGAGTGACGTCAGCCATCTGTTCCTGCAGGGGGCTCCGGAGGTGCATGAGCAGCAGCCTCCATGGTGGAAATCTTGTCTCAGCCTAACTTTCAGTCAACCTAACGACAGGCTGAGAGCCGGAGCTGAGGTGGATTTGAAACCTCTTGACAAACCATTACATTGCGCCTACCTGTCAATTATGTCAGCTATGCGCCTAACTATGGATAACACGTATCCTTCATCAAATCAAAATGGAGCCGTTTGAAAAAATCCTCTCACCATACAATGTGCGCCAGTGATGACAATAACTAATCAGACCTATTTTGTTTTTTGTACCAGGCTGTAAACATGTTAATTTATGCTGTAAAAACTGTCTTTTTTTACCAGTCATGCGTATGTGACTTCCTGCATTCCTGGAGCCAGCCTCTAGTGGACACTTAACTAACTGCAGGATTTTGCACTTCCGCATTGGCTTGATTTTTCAAGACCGGAGGCTGCCGCTTTATGTCACCTCAATTCTGTTTAACTACTGAATTTAACCTCTTCACTGTGTTTGTGTTGTTTGTGCCTTTTGGAGAGTTTGTTAGAAAATATTGGCCAAATAATGGCTTGCTGTGTGGTTAATTTTACTATCAGACTATTATTTATTTGAAAATAGCTTCTTCTTCTTTTTGCAGATATCAGGTGTTCTCTGATCCGGGCTTAGCTCATCCAGTGTTTGTTATACAGTGGTTCATTTGGAGGATGTCAGGAATACTTCTTCCCCCCCCCTGTAGATATGACTGACTGCAATAACGATTAGAAGACCAGTTATTTTAAATGGCCTAGTTTTGCATTTCGCTATCTTGAGTGCTGCAGTTTGTGGTTAATGTGCACACTGAAGCTCTTCATTATAAAGTATAATAATTGTGTCTGATAAAGTCATGAGATTGAGAGTAATCAATCATGAATAAGTCATCTAATCAGCAGGATTAATAGACTGTTATTCCAATTGCATGCTGTGATCTGACTCTGCTATCACAAATTAACTTACATGGTGTGTTTTGAATATCCAATGAGTGAATAGACAAAAGAGGGATCAAGCTGAGACACAGGTGAATTGAAACAATACTGCATCTCTAATGTACGAGTGGAATAGCTCAAGAAGCTCACACACTGAACTGAGTTAACCTTTTGATCAGACATTAATATTAATAGAACAGCAGAGAGCTCTGACCGGCCTCTGAGAGTGTCAGCTGACAATAACTGAAACCAAATGACATTTCCTCCGTGATCTGAGACAGGAATGTGCACAAATACAAAATCAACTGGAGAATAAAGTTCACCAAAAAGCCTGGTTGAACATGAACACAGGCCTTGTCCAGGCAGCAGAGGCCAGGCTCTCGAGTAGACGCAGCTCCCCCAATAAGTTATAATCAATTCTGTTACCAAAAATAAACTGCATGTAGTTAGATTATTAAACATGCTAGAGGTGACACAGGTGGTTTTCTCAGGCAGAATATTTGACAGTATTGTCTTTGTTGATGCCACATGGAGCTGACATTTTGGTTTCTGACATTTTATTATTATTTACTCTGCGGTTTTAAAGAAAAGACAGCAGTGACGTGAGCACAAACAAACAGTGAGGAGGATTTCATACATATTCAGTCATGTGACAGCCCTCATGCTGCTTGTTTGAAACTGAAGAGGAAAAACGTGGATTAGAGAGACAAAGGAGATATCCAGGAAGTGACATAAAGCTTTTAAATCCATAATGAACTGACATCCATACAAACAAAAACACCTTATCACATATGATGCCAGAGGTAAAGGAAAATTGAAATGATAATCTTTCAGCAGACAGCCTTGAAAAGCATGAACATCCTCTTCAGTTAATCTGCTTTTATAACTGAAAGCCTCCACTGTTGGTTATTCAACACAGACTGTGCTGTCCATGAATTTCACAAAGAAAATACAAGTCCTGCACATTGATGTTGCTGACCCTCATGGCCAGAAAAAATTAAGAGATAAGACCAATATTATAAGATTAACAGGTATGCACTATTCTCTCTATGGTTTGTTTTTATCCTGGATCTGTGGTTCTCTCCCTCCCCTCTCTCTCTTTTTCTCTCTGAAATGGAGGATAGAGCAAGAGGAAAGATAGATATGCATATGAAGCATTTCCTCATATGCATATTACATATGAAGATATGAACTATTGAATAGAAATCTGGGCGACTGAACTCTGTCCTTGTACCCTGTGCAGCTTTCAGTAATTAATGACTTCATTGGCTAATGACCTCAGTAACTAATTAACTAATGACCTCAGTCCAAGCAACAACCTCTGGTGTTGAAAAATGAAGCCAATGTTAAAGTGCAAAAAAAAACCTGCAGTCCCTCGAATGTCCACTTGAGGCTGTCTCCAAAAGCAGTGGAAGTCACATACACAGTCATTCATAAACGCCTGTGTTTAAAGCAGCTGTAATGTTTACAGCCTGGTTCAAAAAACAAAATTGGTCTAAGTAGTTTATGTCTTCTTCACTCTGTAGGCTACGGGAAAGATTTTTTTTTATAACTCATCCGTTTTGATTTTATGAAGGATAAGAGATATTTGTAATAAGGGGTGTGGCTGATCTGACTGATCCGATAAACAATTCCACATCTGTATGACTTTAAAATAAATTATCTGTAAAGTTGTAAATATGACTTGATGTTACTATTATTCATATAACCAGGACTGTCAGCGGCTCTACACTTTATCCACAATTGTTGAGAGGTTTGGAGCCAAAGCTGAGAAGTCTACAAGTTAACTGCTATTGATGTGTATAACTTGAGAAAACAAGAGCGTTACAGTATCAAATGTTAAATATTCCTGTTAGTTTGCATTGAGCTGAAATAAAAATTCTCACTGTGTGCTTTAAGAGAGAAAGACAAATGTAATTTGCTGTCCTACCCTTTTCACATCGCTGCCAAATACTATGAATTTCTTATCGGCTGTGCTGGGAAATTGGTTTCCTTCATCAACAGGTGTTGGATGTATGCGAGCATTAATGAGCTCTGTCCTGCTCACTTCAGTTACTTCCACTTTTAATGAGAAAATTTGTAACAGTCATGGAGTGTGAAAAAAGAGTGACGCAGAGACTCACTGAAAGGCAGATACAAAAGAATGTCCGCCTGAAGGTAAAAAAAAACAAGAGAGAACCTTCTCCCTCTGATTGCTGTTTCTAACGTGTTACAGGGTGTTTCAGTAACAAATCCTCACCTCGGACACAGAAAATTTACATTTAAATAGACACACCGTGGCGAGAAGATACATTCTCTCAGGCTGAGGATAATGTAATCATATCTGCCTTACTTATGGATTTAAAACAGAAAACTTTTTTTAAGAAGCTTATCAAAAGGATGATGAAAGAATGTAAACATATGAAGTTCTTTATGGAGTCGTGACGGACTTACAGAGGCTTTAAAAAAAACAAGTGGAGCAAGCTTTCAGGACAGGGAGAAAGCAGGTTTTCCTTCCTTTGCATTGGCTGCAGTTGTTAAACAGGCAGCTAGGGGGCGACTTCACTTGTTGAAAACAGATGTCTGGTTTTAAGACAGTGTTGGGAATATGACAACTTCTGCCCTTATTTATGACTTCTGTAAATGAGTTTCAGGCTCAATCACTGGTGCCATGTCTTTTTTAATAAAGCATAATGCCCATTAGGGGTGTGACGATCAATCGATCTGAATATATACATCGATTGGTTGAACAGAGATCCAATCAAATCGACTGGAAAGTCAAAACATAAATCTTCTTCATCATCTATGAGATGCACACATGTTCTATAGTTTCCACCCAGCTGCGTCATCTGAATAATCAAACATAGCTAGTGGCGAGCAGACAGGTTTACTTCACCGACCATGTTTGCATTTTTTTTTTAATCAATATATGATTGCCTTCCCGGATCCAATACGGATTAAAAGATCTCACTTGTTGTACACCTGTAGAAAGAAGTGCTAGTAGAGTCTGATACAGGCTCTGCAGGTAAACAGAGAGAGTCCTCCACTCGTTCTTGCTCGTGGGATGCATTGATTGTAGTGCGACATCTCATGTTAAATATAAACCTTCTGATGCCGTTGTTTTACTCATGTTGTGTAACTCATTGCACATAATGATATTCTGCTCTCTATTAGTTTTGCTAGGTTATAAAAAACACTCCTCACACGAGTCTCTTCCATAGTGATAATGGGATTGCGACTGCATTTTGTTTAAAACAACTGTGTCGTTTTGGTGACTTGCTGACACAAATTGATGATGGAGATTGTCAAAGGAGCACACACACATTTAAAATCCAGATGGCCTAACGACTAAAGTCCTCATTGCAGCGGCCGTGGGTCCAAATCCGACCTCAGCCCTTTGCTGCATGTCATTCCCCACTCTCTCCTCCGAACGTTTCCTGTATGCATTTAAACATGAATAATGTGGCACTTTAATGAGGCCCATAAATCAAATCGATTAGATATCAAATTGTGGCAGACTTTGAGGTATCTGCAAATATCTTATCGATATCGGCATGATATCGTATCGTGATGCGGCTGGTTATTTACTCTCTCTGTGTTGATTTAGTAAATTAAAGTCCATGTAATGCATTAGGGTGCGGTTACCTTGTCATGCCAAGTCAGTGAAAATGTTCACCTCGAGGCACATGGACAGTTGTTCAAAAACTTCTGAATGACATCATGTTGATAGTCTACGGTTGCTTCATCCTTCCTGAACTAGCAGGTTGTTTGGAGTCTGGCTAAGTCGATAGCTGATCAGCCCCCTCTACCCCCCCGCTAACTCTTTCACAGTTGAATGTTAAAGCATTCACTTGTCAACTGTATTATTATTCTGGATGCATACTGTATGGTTATTTTCATGTCAGTGTTAAAGCAGATGGATGCTAATCCTGTCCCTGCAGCACATGTTGGGGATTATCTCTGCACTCTATTATGCACATATCATTGTATGCTAATCCTCTTTCTTCACACAGGCACACACACACACAGTTATTTCACATTTTCTAGACTTGTTGTTATCATCGAATATCACGGACACAGTCTCATTTACAATTAATAATACTTTAGTCATGCTCTTTAGGCTTATTCTGTTCACTTCTGTTCACAGTGAACAGCTTTGACATGTCTGAATGTTTAAATAAATGAAGAGTCACTTTTCTCATGTGGGATTGTATCCAAGGTTCAAAGTTCAATGTGTAGAGTTCATACATCAAACGTCTTATGTTCACATCAAAGTCCAAAGAAACCACTTTTTTTGTACCGTGCTGCCCTCAGGGAAGTCCCTCGCACAGTTGCCGTGCTTTACCAGAAGTATTTCTGCTTCTGATTCTGACTTGAGTGTCGTGGCCCTCGGTGTTGCGTCATAAGCAAACTGAACCACTGATACTGCAGTGAGCTTTTCCTACATATTAGAAAAAACATGTTTTTTTCTCACTCCACATGGAAAAATTTGGCTTTCTGCTTATTCTTGTCATGTCCACCTTCGTTGTCCATCATAAGGCTGTCTAAACAGGATTGCTAATATCACCCAACGCCATCACTTCAACTCAGCTAGTGTACAGCCGAACAGACCCAACACTTCAATGGAGGTTGCTGCTACATTGCTGTGATTGGTTAGGTTCAGAAGTTAACATTCTTGGCAAGGGCATCACCTTTTTTTTATTGACAACTGATAAGCCTATTCCAATTATAAACTGGAAGGGGTGTGGTGTTTGTCTCTCTCCTTCAGCTAAAGAAATGTTCTCTCCAGTGACCATCTCTCTCCAGCTCTGTAATGGTTTCACGAGTCTCTCATATGAAGGGTCACTGCCCTCCACAATGACCTTCGACCTTATTATAAACTACCAGTGGATTTAAAGCATCTTGAACAAATAGCTGAACTCTTCAGCCTCTCCTCATTTCCTGAGTTACTCAGGCTGCTGCTGCGCTGGAGGACTCTGCGGACTAACTGACACAGACAGCTGAACTACACCTCTAATTGGTCGGCTAAACTACACTCTCTGACTGTTCTTTAAAACATCCTGAATAGATCAGCTGCACTAAGGTGAGGAAGTGAATCGTTGTGCTCATTTTATCGAACACAGAGGCTCCCCATCTTTGTCTCATTGTCATTGAACAAGTGCAAGAGATTTCTGAAAGTGAGAAAATTAATGTTATTTCTAGCAAGATAAACCAAGTGTTTCACTAAGAAATGAACAACATCAGGGAAAAGGGTTAAAAAAAAAAAAAGACACAAAAAAGTGCTGTCAGTTTAAGATTTTCCCAGCAGCACTTGTGAAGCCGCAGGTTTCCACTGTTAGTTTCTCTCCTCTCTGCCGTCAGAGAGGTTGTGAATAATGTTCAGTGTTTAGCACTTGAATCCCACGTTAGCCCTCTACTCTTAATCAAACTTTCATTAGACTCATACTGCGAACATAAACATGAACAAGCACTTGCTCTCTCTCACAAACATCTACATCATGTGCCGGCTGCTGTGCCACGGAGGCTCTGCTGCTGGGATGATGAGGGCCATGCTGGCAGTGTGTTGTGTTGACCACAGTGGAAGACGAGGCTTCAGTGTGTTGTGTGTTGTGTGTTGTGTGTTGTGTGATGCACAGAATGGCTCAAAAGAGGCACAGCAGGCGCAGAACATCATTATGTCAAAGGTCCTGTGGCTTGCTTCCTGTTGTTGCACCGCAGATTGGAGCTTCATGTTGAAAGACATGATGTGCATTGATTTATATTTCACATTGAGAACCCAGAGTTGCAGAATCCTAAACTATTTGGATGATGTAGAGCACACACACACACACACACACACACAAACACAAAGCTGACAGTTAGGTGAGAAGGATGACCTGATCCAGTGGCTCCTGCATGCTGTGCAATCAGAAGGAACACCACCTGCGTTTACAGGATAAATTTTCAGTTTTTGGAGCGAATGCTGCGCTCTGTTACAATACATTTTTTTGGTCTAAGTTTGCAGCGCAGACTCGGCAGGCTAGCATGTTATTGATGATACAGTTGTGATTGTTGTCAACAGTAACCACACGCTGATAAACTCAGACATGGTGAGATGGAACAGAGAAAAGTGAGTTTTCCCTGAGGGAACCGTGATGGTCTGATCCAAACAGAGCATCCAGCAGCACCTGGAGCTGCTGTTGGATCTCACATAGAGACGCAGGAGGATTAATCAAAAAAAAAATTCCTACAACGGCACTTAAGGCGACTGCATAAACTATAAAGTGCTGCGGGAAACACTGCTGATCAGTTATATTTATCTGTTAATAGCTCACTGTTGCGACTGTGACAAAAAAATGTCATCTTTCATCCTTATCTGCACCTGGAAGGACAGAAAAAAGTAATGTATGTATATAAAGGGAAGGGAAATGTTTTTGCATAATTTTAGGCTGTGCTCTGAATGAAAGTGATAAGAAACGATTCACCGTCTGAGGCTCCAGTAACCTCGGGCAGTTATGTTCCACCTTATTTCACGGTCAAAAGAACTGAACCTGTTAATGCACGATCATGAATAGTTGGGATAGAGCCTGAGAAGGATCGTGAACACAGAGTTGTTTCTATTCTGCTGTCGAATTCTGATACCAACCGTCACCTACCTGTACACATACCCGTCAAAATACAAACTACGCTGTCGGCACGCTCCGGAGACGGACTGCGGCGCTCGCTGTGGAAACAGGAGCATTGACTAGAGTGGCAGCGAATGTTGGTATAGTGCACAGCGCTTTAACTACAGCAACAGGGAAATTCTGACAGATAGCACAGTGTATGTGGAAATTGGCAGTTACAAGTTTGTCACCAACTCTTCTCACTCGCTCGATTATATCCTGATTATATCCTGCTGCATTCTCACATCAGCTCACTCAGACTAGCTGAAGAAAAAATAGTAGGGGGCTGGCAGGAGAAACTTCAGGGAAAATTTTTAATGAAAAATGTGGCTGTTTGTTTTCATGCATACAGCTCCTCCTACAAATATCAGGAGTTGTTCAGGAGTTTTCTGCGAGTGTGAAAGCACTGTTGTGACATTGTAATGTAAGTCTAGTAGAGGTGGGCGATATGGGAAAAATATCACAATTTTTTTTGGGCAAAATCACGATCACGATTTTATCACAATTTTTTTCATACTGATCTTCAGACAAATTTGTAAGTTACTGACCAGTTCAACCAAACTTATTTCCCTGTATAATGTTTTTAAAGAGTTAAAAGTTAAAATCTATTTGAAAAACATCTTTGTAGGAGGTCTGGAGGTCTCTCACCCAGAACATCTTTAGCACCAGAAATGTCTTTCCCTCAATTTGATCAATATTTATGCACAATTTGAAGGTTTTCTGCACCACTTGAAATTAGGAGTTAGTTATGTGTCCTCTTTTTATGTTCATCAGGAACATTTTCACGCAGTGATGCATTCATTTAAAAACATGTAGACTTCAAGTTCTTGAAGTTTCTTCAAGTGTTTCTGTTCTATTTTAGCCCTGCAGAGCAGGCTTTGTTTTTTTTATGACATCATTGGACTAACTTTAGTTTTGTTTATATATAATAAAACATAATACAGAATGTGTTCATTCTGTGACACGTGATCAAAGTAAGTTTTACTGACAGAGGAGTCTAATTCATAGAGGGGGCGGGACATTGTTGATTGACAGGCAGACAGTCACCATGGTTACTCACTCTCACCTGCCTGCTGCTTTGTAACGTCGTTTAGTGTAATCCCTATAGGTTCAGTTATCACAACAGGTGAGCTTCTGGTGGAGAGGCTTGATAGTAACTTTTAAAAACTGAGAGAGAGCAGAAAACACCGACAGCAACATTTTAAACACCAGGGTTATATCTCTCATCACTGTCTGAGCTCCGCTCTGTCTGACTCTCTGCAGACTGTTCACGTCTCTCCGGCTCATTAAACGGTTTCTTGTGTTGCTATCTGAGATGTAGGCTAATCTTAACTGTGCAAACTATGCAGATAAGTTAACTGTTGCTCACAGCGTGTCGGTTTGGAAAAATATCAGAACAGTTGCATATAACCGGGATGGAGTTGTTTTTGCGGACATTACTTTTAAGTTTCGTTTTCGTTTTCACCGCTGCAGAGCAAAAAAGGAGGGAGGGAGCATAAACTGCAGCACGATAGAATAAACACATTAGCCCAGTTCTACGATCTCCCTGCTTTGGCAGATCGTCAGCACGTTAAAATCCTTCACGATCTAAGATCGTTATATCGCCCACCACTAAAGTCTAGTTCTTTGAGTAATTTGTTCCTCTCTGCAGCCTGTCAGACAACAACTATGACAAACAAACAGATTCAGTGGCTCCAATCTGAATATTTTCATGCTTCATTTCTTTGTGCAAACAAACATCAAAGAAAAAGTGGTTTTGAAGATGGAAAAAAAAAAACAGCTAATTAGTTTGAACGTCTGATGCAAAGTGTGATAAACTCAAATTACAGCTTCACAGCTCCCTCCACTCATTTACACGGCTTCAGCTGTGATCACAATGTGCATGTGGAGATCAGTGAGCAGCTCATCATTTCAGCAGTTACTCTCCACACATGAACATTTGTGTTATTCAGAAACCTCTCAGTGTGTAAAAGTAAAAGCATTTGTTATCGTGTCAACGATTACACAGGATAATTACCACATTCTATAAACTCCAAAATAACATTCCTATTTTGATTTCTAGATGAATGTTTCTTCTAAATTGAATGGAATCAAAAATCAACTGGGCATGTTGCTAGGTGACAGAAACAATAGTCAGGAAAATAGCTACTTTTTATCTGTAGCTTTGTATCTGTCCACGAGGAGGAGACGAGCAGCAACAAAAGATATCCTCAGAGCTTGATTTGAGGGAGTTTAGGCTCGTCCAGGAGCAGCAACTCAATAACAACAGCTTCACAAGCACGACACACATTTCTGCTGCTGTTTAAAACACACCTGGTACCCAAACTGTTGGACATTTCTTTTCAAACTAGAGCTTTCTCTCCGATGTCCCATTAGGTCTGTCAACTAGAGCTCAGGAAAGTGATCTGATCTTCCCTCCTTTAGGATGTGCCGAGGTGACGGCACAGAGCGCTGCGCCCAAGTTGAGCATTTTTTAACTCAGCGGGGTGCAGATACGCTCCTGCGCAGAGCACCACATTCCGAATGAATTGACTTGACAGCGGCGTGCAGCGCCCACAGCTGCCTTTTGAATTTCCTCCACTAAAGAAAAACGACATACAGCCTCAGCATTATTCAGTCCAGAGCCAGATACGAGAGCAAAGTTTGGCTTTTCAGATACTCATCAGGTTCACCAGCGTGTTAGTCACAGAAACTCGATTCTCTCTTCAGCCTTCTGAAAGCAGCTGAATCGACTTTCCTCCTCAGCCAGAGGGGGAAAAAAACTGAATAAATGAAACACAAAAAAAAACAAACACAAAAAGCAGGAACATAGAAAAATGGATTTCACTCCAAATACCAACAACAGCAATACCATCCTTTAGTTTCACTGTTTCACTGTGTAATCACAACATTGAAATCCAGCAGCAACTCCAACCCAGAGCTTACATCAGGTACTTGTGCATGTGTGTCAGCTCTGCTCCATTGCGGCAGCACAGAGCAGCACCAACAATCAGCTGGAGTCCCGAGACCAAGGAGTGCGACAGAGCAATTGATACAAACCATTGTTTTATTTTATTTTTATTTTATAGTGTTTTATTCTGAAAATGAATCGGATGTTTCAATATTTTTTTTGGTGTCTGACTTCCTGTCATGCTCGAACTGCTCTGTGGTAAATTAATGCAAAACTAGAAGCCTTATGTATCTGCTGCAGGTATTTGAATACAGCCAGTGGAAGCACACACATCGACGAAAGTAAAAACCTATCAGCTCCGTGGCAGAGTGGAGACGGACCGAACCCTCATCTGGTGGAATTTAGCAGTAAATGAAGGCCTTCTCTTGTTCTATGCAGGAAAAGCATCAAGCACGTCCTTTAATTCCTTTTGAACAAATTTGTTTCCCGTTATTCAGTCTGGAGGAGAGAGACTGTGGCATTGTTTTTGGGAGAAGTGTTTACTCATGGAGAAGTGGGTAATGGATCAGGATCAGGTTTTCTCTGGCACAATGGGTACTCAGCAGTTTGGTCAGATACAAGTTTTAACGTTTTTTTTATAACATTTTGCAAACTGTTGAGTTACAACAACAGAGGAGAATCAGTTCAGAAACATCTTGTCTGAGAACTCGTAGTTTTTCCACTGATCCAATATTGTTCAGAAGGCAGAGGGGCCGGGCTCCCTGTTGCCTCAGAGAAAAAGTGACATTATCTGATTGTTGGTTTACCGCTGAGGCACAAAGAAGTAGCTAGCCTGGCTGTAATGATTACACTTTGTTCCTGTTGCTGTAGTTGAAGTGTTACTGTACCGGCAGTTTCCACATAGTCCATCTTTGCTCTCTCTCCTGAATGCCCCCACCACCTGCATAACCCCGTAGACCTCAGATTTTATGAGGTTATTGTTACCAACACACTGAGGGGCCTCGTGTTGTAGCTGCTAAATAAGCCTAGGTGTTATCAGACAGACGATAAATACTGAATGTTTATATTGCATACAAAAACCCGGAGGCTGAAACACTTGAGCAGGTTGTTCCTGTGAGAGAGCTCCATGTGTTTGCTCAGAGCCGGCAGCAGTATTACATAAAACAGGATCCGTTCTCTTTGAGGGTTCGTGTGGGTGTATTTCCTGTGAGATACAACCGTGTGTATAGTGGAACTTCAAGCATCATAGATGAGTAACAGATGTCAGATGCAAACCCTACCTCACACTGTGGCTCTGAAAGTGGAAATACATCACAGCTTCCAGTTGTGTTTGTAGCAGTCATGTTGACCTGCTGGTGTGGTGAAGTTGGTCCTGTAGTGCTGGGAGCTCTGTGAGGTTACGATCTACTCCCAGTATGTGGCAGATTGAGCTGCTACACTTTTTTTTTTTTTACAACCAGCAGATATCACCAGTTGCAACATTTTCCTGCAACATCAGGATATTTGGAAATGTGGCATGTGTTGGAGGAGGACTACTTCACTTTAAAAAATACCCGCCTACAGCTGGACGAGGCCTTAGTGTCATTCGAATGAGGACATCATTAGTGTGATTAATAAATCACACCTGGTGATTTCCTCTTAACGACGGGTCCTGTTTCCTAAGAAATGCAGCTCCATTTAGTTTAATAAATAAAAAATCAAAGTGTGTCCTAGTCTTCAGATTTGTTAACAGAAGGGGAATCATTCTGAGCGTCCAATGATTTTTTTAATGTTTTTTCATATTGTCAATGTCTTGAAAATGATTGGCTTGCATCAGAGCATGAACAGGGTGATAAAGATTGCCTCTAAGAGACGATTGTATCCGCTTTCACAGAGCCTTGACTTTCAAACACGACTTAATCGTATTTGGCATTCATCCTGCCGGTTCAGATCACTACAGGGAGAAAGATGTGGCTTTTTGTTTTAAGGACATGTAGAAAACAAGAGCTAATTTCAAGGCTTCTATAGTTAATCAGTATTTGTCATCTCCCTTTCAATCTATTGATTCTCTTTTCCAAAGTACTCCTTGTTTACCGTTCCTCATCTCTATCTAATTAATTTGGCTGGCCATTTGAAATCCCTTGAACCGGATTTATGTGGGAGCAAAGTGATGGAATATAACAGTCAGTGAGATCCTGAGTGATTATTATCAGTGCATGTCAGATGAGGACACCTGCTCAGCCAGAGGCAGCGTCTGCTGTTTGTGCAAACTGACAGAATCTCTTCTGCCAGTTTACACAATGAGCTCTGTCAGCTAACCTGCTAACCAAACAGTGACTACTAACTGTGATTGTAATGCCGTGTTTACAGAAAGGCAACAGCAAAGTCTGAATGATCAAGCAGGCTTGCAGCCGGTGAGACAGAACACACTGTAAATATTTGGTATTTCTCAGCTGTTATTCACTGTGAGTCCCTTACATGCATACAAATCATTCAGACAGAATTAATTGAGCTTTTTGCAAAACTAATTAGAATGGAATTTATTTTGGAGTTTTCTGTTGTGAGGAGACATCAGCAGCACCTTTCTGCACACAGACAAAACCAAACTGTTAATGTGATGAGCTTAAGGTTGTAAACTCTTACCCCCAATTTCCACACACTCGGTGCGCACCGCGGTCCGTCAGCGGCACTCACTACGCCAGTTCGCTGCCACTCTAGTCAATGATTGTGTTTTCACTGAGCGCCGCATTCCGTCTCCGGAGCGTGCCACCAGCGCCCTAAGCTCTACTCCGTTTCAAATACGCTGCAAATCTATTTTTCGACGGTGTACGCTGCAGGCTGGCGTCAAGCTGGACAGAATATGACAACCCGGAGAGCAAGTCAGACATGGAAAACACACAGAGCGTCCGGTAAATTTCAAAATAAAACACAATATACGGACTTGCGATTGCATTTTTCATCACTTTCTCAACATAACATCAAAACAGGCACCAAAAAAAAACAACAAATCATCCTCAGAAAGACAAAGCAACATGTTGTTTGCACGATTTAATCCTCGTTCCCGTGTGATCTTGAAGTTCTCCTGTGATGTGTGTACAGCTGCTCATGGCTGCGCTCCACCGCTCACTTTCCAGAAACGGATCCAGTGGAGCCGGGCGCTTGCCGTCCAACAGAGCCAAACCGTGCCGCTGTAGGACCGCGGCGCGCACGGAGTATTTGGGGATTGAGGGTTGCCATGATTCAGATTCCCATTTCTACAACAATCTATGCATTTCAAATTAGCAAATGAATGCAGAAAATCTTTGCTTCTGGTTGTCTGTGAGGTGTGCATTGGATTAGTACATCAGACAGAGTGCATATTTTGGAGTAAATAAAACAGCAGGTTACTCCACAAATTCCGCACACTTGCTGAAAGGTTCCAGTTGAGATAAATTCAATAAAGTTTTCAAGTGACCCATCGAAAAAACACCTGTCCTGTGATCTTCATCTGCAGAGTTTTTGTTCGGATCAGATTTGAGCAAGTTAACGAGTCTGCAGAGACTCAACCAGAGAATCCTCCGGAGATCAGCTGAGCTCTCTGCTTTTCTGTTGTTCCAGACGGATGAACACTAACAACAGCTGTCCACACACAACATCCCATTGTTCTTCTTATGTGGCTGTCAATCATCTTCCATCCTCTTGTAACACTTTAACAGCTGGTGGCTTTCTTGTGAAACTACTTTAAGTCTACTTTCACTACTTTAATGAGCAGATAGTAAAGAGGAAAAAGCATGTATCTCAATTACTGCTAGTCTATTTTATGTTCCCTGTGTGGGTGTTTAGGACCATTTATGTTATCAGTGAAGTCCAGACTTTTAAGTGGACTGAACCAGAAAGTGATGCTCTTCCAGACAGACATTTGGCTCTCTGTCAGAGGGAAACTGTGATCACAGCAAAGTCTTAAGGGAAGCTTTCACACATATTTGTAAGACGACTCAAAGCTGCAAAGTTGCAGCAGAGAACTCTTACATGATTAGAGTCATAAATCAAAGTTCTCCACAGAGTCACAGGTAATCAGATAGGGGGTCTATTGTGATGGAAACCACTGGGATGGAGTCACCAGAAATAGACAGAGGAGCTCTTTATTCAGGACAGAGACAACAGCAGAGGAAACTAGAGCTCCAAGAGTCATTAACGCCAGAGAACAAGAACCACAGAGTGTCTGCAACTTTACTGTAAATGATGCACTTCTGCAGGTCACAGCTCAGAGTGGAGAGAGTGCTGTGTGATCTGGTGTCAGGTTCAGAAGTGAGATCAATACAGAACTTTTATGAGCTGTGTCCTGATACCTGATGGATGGAGAGTCAAGCAGAAAACTTTCATTAACAGACTTATTACATCTTACTGTAACTGGACAGTGGATAGAGTCAGAAAACCTGGAGAGTAGCGAGTGGGCAATGACATGCGAGAAAGGAGCCACAGGTTCTGCCCTGGGCTGCCCGCTTCGAGGACTACAGCCTCTGTACATGTCAGTGTTTCCCCTACAATTAGGCCCCCCCAACTATTTTTTAAGCAGAGGTATGAAATAATTGGAATAGGAAGTGATGGACAGAGTTAGACAGCAGACAGTCTGTTGTCTTGTTTTTCATTTCCTGTAAAGAAGCAGCAGCTGAAATGTGAGCGAGCAGCCTGCAGGCATGAACACACCTGTAGTCACACAGCCTCAGGGAGGATTTCCTGAACACTCCTGTGTGTCTGTTAGTGTCAGTGCGTTAGAGGCTGTTTTATTCAGATAAATCCTTACATTTTCCGACAAATTAGTCTGATCTATAATTTATAGTGTCATGAATAATTACTGCTATTTCCCTTTGAGGTTCGTGGTTTGTAATTTGGACGAGTTCATGAGTTTCAGTGTGCATTTGCATGACATCTGCGGGAGCTAAAGCTGCCAGGCTGCTAATGACAGTATTCATCATTGAATCAGTAATTACCACAGAGGTGACTGCAATTATCCCTTTCTTTCATTTAAGAACATGTAAAAACAAGCTGAACTCTGGCAGCAGTCACATTTGTCTGTCTCATATCAATATAGAAGTCAGAAATAAAATTGAGTATCCATTAGTTTTGTCATCTCAGGGATATTAAACCATTCATCCTGCCTGCAACAAATTTTGACCCCTGTTCACACACTTTCTGTGTGTTTAAAACTAGAGCTCGACCGATTTATCGACCAGCCGATATTATCGTATCAAGTGACTATCTGTATTGGCTTATATTATCATAGATGTGCTGACATTACCGCAGATATATTCACCAGACAATATGATTTAATTTGTGTTTCATTGTATTACACTAGCAGTTCTCTTCTACCAGCAGAAGGCGCTATATGGATACAACAAGCATCATCACTCTCCAGAGTGTCAAGCGGTGATGCACATACATGCACAGTTACTTTTCCAGTTGAGTGACCATGTTGTTGAAGGATATAAACAATAAGTGTTTATATCTATATCTATCAATCTCTAAAGATTGAAAATAGATGAATTTAAGATGTCGGCCGATTTATGTGTGTCTGATTTTTTCTCTTCCTAAAATGGATATCGGTATCAGCCCCAAAAATCACATATCAGTCTGGCCCTATTTAACACTTCTCTTACTGGGTAATTAATCCATCCATCCATCCATCCATTATCTTTGTCCTGTTTGGGGACACAGGCACGGAGAGAACATGCAAACTCCACACAGGAAGGACCAGTCTGACTGGGATTCAAACCAGGAACCTTTTAGTTGTAAGGCAACAGCGCTAACCACTGCGTCATTGTGCAGCTCTGTGCAATTAATGCAAACTTTTTTTTATGTACAGGGAATTGAACACAAATACAGTCATAAAAGAACAGCTGTGGCTTTTTGTACAGATCAGCAAATTGAATCCAAAGCAGGATGTGAAATACTAACACTGGAAGTGTTTAGTGTAGTCATATAGGGTGTATCTTTCTGGCTTGAAGTAAGAATTTTTTTCTTTGACTTTAAAGTAAGAGTGGCCAGTTCCACCTGTGTTGTGTCTTCGTCCGTGTCTGAGTGTGTTTGTCTGATTGTGGTGATGAGCTTCAAAAAGACAGGACTGCATTTTTAAAAAGCGATGGTGACGCTCTAAATTGAGGCACGTACAGTACAGACTGTGTTTCACAGCCTGGCTCTATATTAGCAGAGCTGAGTAAGAGGAATGATCGTATGTAGAGCCATAAGCTCTTAGTTATTGCTTTACATTTCTGTGCTGCAGTGATTTATCGCCTGCTTTGCTGAGAGGTATGAAAGCTGGCACCTCATGTGGGTTTAAGTTGCTGAATGTGCTGACGTTAGCAGAACATGACAGAATCGTATTCTGCTCTCCACTCTTCAGCCGAAGACTTAATATTTATATTTTTGACACAGAGGTTTCCTTTCCTGAGGTGATCACACCTCATGGAGATAAACGGATGATGCTCTAAATTAAATCTTTTTACACTGCTTCTTCTTTTCTCTCTTTCCTGCTATACATATTTTCACTAATTCACCACTATTCCCTCATTTGTTGTTCTTGGTCATTTTAGCAACATGCACCATCCCCCTCTGCATTAGGGCTGGGTGATGTGTTCATGTTCCCGATCATGCACTGTGATTTCACACTGTGATTTTTAATGTAACTTGTGCTGTTTTTTAAAATCTGTCCTTTACGTGTGATGTGATTTGATCGTGATGTGAGGATTTCTGAGCTTGTGCTGAAAGACACAGTTACGTAAAAGAAATGGACGATAAAGCGTTATCTTATCTTATTGAATCAACGATTAAATATTTTTTAAATGAATGACAATACAATGTATTTATCTTTATATTTTTTTTCTAAAGAAATGACAAAACCAAAGTCAGCTAAAGGTCAAATTCACATGGACCAAATGTCACATGTCAACATGTACAAAAAATGTGAAATAAAAATGCTAATTAAAATGAATAAAAAATGAAATTTCCTGCATATCAATGTACAAACAGCGTATACTCAGAGTTTGGCTCTGACTGAAACTGGTGGCTCAATGGAAGAAACATAACGCTAATTTAATGCAACATCAACTATGTCGATATAGACGATATTGTCTCAACATATATCTCATTTGAAAATATACTGATGTGTCTTAAAAAGTGGATAAATGTCCCAGCCCTACTCTAAAGAGGCTGAGAAATACGACAAGAGTTCATCTGATTGTTCTCCAGTCAGACTGTAATGAGAGGATGATGTACACTTACTCTGCAATGTTCCTCTTGGTGCTTCTCTTGCTTTTGTTTCATTAAATAAAACAAATTAACAGGACAATTAGGAACCACAGCCTGCTGTGTGAAACTGTGACAACAGACAGATTTGTGTCAACACAAACACAACATTCAGATTCACATTTAAGTGAACTCCAATGTGAATCAGCACTTCTCCCTGTTTGTGCATGGACATCTGCTCCACAGTTTAAGTGTAGCAGCACCTGCATGAGGGCTTTAATGACATCCAGCCAGACGTGTGTGTGTGTGTGTGTGGGTGTGTTTACTATCAGGATAGATGAGTACACAGATCCCATCAGCAGGTACATGCAGTCAATATGTTCCTACTTTTGTTTTACACATTAAAACCTGGTATAGTCTTATGCAGATTTAGTCATTTTGACACTCTGATTTATTAGTTATTATACATGTTGTGTGTGTCCACGGCTGTGTGAATCATGTTTATGTCACAGCTCAGTGCTCTGCTGTGTATATGAGTAGAGGAGAGTTATTGCCCCTATAGTATCTCTTCTACACTCCCAGAGAGCAGCTCATCGTCAGTCAAACACAGCAGTGTTAAATGTTTATAGACTGTGTGGCTTGAATCCTCCAGTCTCCTCTGACATGTTCCTCTGCTTCACTGAATTCAACATTAATTATTACAGATAATAAAACACTTCACTGAACAACAGCCTGCTCTGTCTTGTGTGGACATTGGAATGACCAAAAGAGACGGCATTAATGAGACTTTTTACTGAACTCGTAACATAATTGAAGTAACCTTCGCTGAGTGATAAACTTGTTTTCCAAGTTTTGTTTTTTCTCACACAAAAACAACAACAAAGTAATTTCTGTCAAAGCGTGGAGATCGCAGAGATTCTTCTGATGACTGATTGTCAGTAATGACACATTCATCACAGTTTGTCTAATGTGTTGTGGAAATCATCAATGTAACATCAGAGCAAAGTCAACGACGGTCAGAGCAGCTATTTGCTAACATGATGTAACTCAGAGATGATGTTGTTTCACAGTAATGGATTTACTGTCACATAATGAACACAGTGACTGTTCAGTATGAGCTGAATGACCTCATGTTTCCTCTGCTCTCTGTGACTGTGGAGCAGACGATGATGTAGTTTGTGAGTTCACAACTTTTATTTCCTATTTGACAGTCCTCCATACGTGCCACTGTAGATCCACATCCTGACTTTCAGCCGTCCATTTCTGCAGCTTCTCTGCTGTCAATCATCTCACACACCTTCATCCATCAGGAGATTGAGCTGTCTGTACAACTGCACACAAGAAGATATTTATGGTCTTGGTCTTGTCTTGGTCTCGATCCCTTAATGTCTTGGTCTTGCCTCAGTCTTGGAGCACTCTGGTCCCGGGTATGTCTTGTACTCGGTTAGTGTGGTCTTGACTCCAACACTATGGCTGACAATTAGGAAATAAACTGTAATGACAATATTTGCAGTTAGACTCTTAAGTGATCACCTCAAAACTCTACAAACTCTCTGACAGTATAAAACTCACCTCATCATCTAAAGCATGCGACGTCCAGTGACGGCTCACACATAAGCCTGCAGCTTGCTAACACACATGCACACACATTCACAATTATGCTCAAAACCGGGTTAAGGCTCATAACCAGGATACTCAAGTACATGTAAATGCACTGCATGTCTCTGTGTTAAACGGAAATGTGTCAAAGTGTGTTGTCCCACATTCACACAAACACGGATGAACAAAATTGTCCCTCTGAACTGTGGATGAAAAAAGAGTGTTCAACATGTTGTTTCAGCCATGTAGATTCTTGGTTATATAAAATAATCACAAAGTCTTTCCCCTTAATTAAGGTTGCTGATATTTGCATATGGTCCCTGGAAAGCAGCTGTATCTAAATGTCTGCCATGAAATATGGATGCACTGCATGTTTCCCCTTATCTCGTGTCGTCCTACAAACCCCACAGCCCCTTAAATCCTCCATTATTAATATCAATGTTGAAGAATCTCCCACTCTGTGAGATCATGTCTCCCTCCATATGCCATCTCTTTCTTCTCTCAGCCATGTGAGACTAATCTGTTTCTCTGCTAAACCTCATTCACCCTCTGACATTTTACCATTTTCCCTGAAGATGAGATCCTCAATAGAAAGCTATGAAATCCATGCATTTCTCTACCTTTTTAAAAATGTCATCTCAACATTTCAAGGCTTGGATTCCATTTTCAGATAAATACAAGAACTGAGCGAGTATTTCTCTGACAGCTAACCGCAGGTGTTTGGCACCTGCCTGTCCAACAGAAATCAGACCAACTGCACATCTGCAGATGAAAACCAACATTCACCCTCATTTAAAAGCGAGCTCTATCCGCATGGCGTTTTGCCTCTCTATGATTATATTTTCTCTTACGCTACATCTGCGTCTGTCATATTTGCCGATATGTCCAATGGCTGAATTGAATCCACTTTGAAACTCACACGCGATGTCATTGGCTGGAGGAAACACACCAGCTTCCTGCCCAGAAACATCCCGAGTCAACCAAAACAAATCAAAACCAAACATTAAAATCCAGGCAGAAGACAAGGTCTGTGCAGACACAGTCACCACCACATATGTGGAAGTGATGATTGGGTGATATTATTCCCAATTTCAACATAGTTTGTGCGCGCCACGGTCCGTCAGCGCCGTGGTCTGCTCCGTCGGCTGGCCTGCGCCCTGCCCCAATGGCTTTGTTTCTGGAACATGAGCGCAGCAGAGCGCAGCAGAGCGCAGCAGAGCGCAGCCTTGAGCAGCTGTCCACACATCACAGGAGAACTACAAAATCACGCGGGAATAAAGAGAAAAACGTGAAAACAACATGTTGCTTTGTCTTTGTGAGGATGATTTGTTGTTAGTTTGGTGCCTGTTTTGAGGTAAGGTTTATGAAGTGATGAAAAATATGATCGCAAGTTTGTTTATTGTGTTTTATTTTGAAATTGACTGGACACTCTATGTGTTTCCTTGTCTGACTTCCTGTTCGGGTCGTTATATTCTGTCTAGATTGACCATGCCTGCAGCATACATGTCAGAAAAGAGACCCGCAGCATATTTCAGACGGAGCTGAGCGTAGTGGCGCTGCTGGCACGCTCCAGAGACGGACCCCGGCGCTCGCTGTGGGAGCACAATCACTGACTAGAGTGACAGTGAACGGCGGCGTACTGCGTTGCGCTGACAGACTGCAGCGGGTACGGAGTATGTGGAAATTGGGGGTTATTTTTGTAGAAGTCTATATCTTATTATGTTGATGCTACTGCTACAGACCCTGCCTTTAATATAAACTGAATGACAGATTAATGAGCATGTAAGGTTATCATCATATAATCTGTCTGGTAGCTTATTGCTGTCTCGTCTAAACGGTAAATAGTCTACAGTTAAATAATTCCTGACTAGTCTTGTTTATACTCCCCCACATTTTACTCTAATGACAGAGAGACTGCCGTGTAAGGTGCCAACATGTTCAACAGGATCTTAATTAATTCACACGTGCGCACACACACACACACACACTAACAGCACAGCGGTTTGGAGCAATGTGAGGTTCAGTAACTATGTTTGCTTTTAGTTAAGAAAGTTGAGATTCACTCAGAGTTTGTTGACACTTAATGATACACTCGACTTGAACAGCACGTCTGTGTTTTTACTGTTTAAAGCTACATTTGCAGATGTTTTTTCTTTAGCAAAAATTTCATGAATAAAACATTGAACACAGCATTGATACATTAAAACAGTGTATTTCTGTAGGCAGGGTTGCAGGGAGAGCCGAGGTGCTTTTGAATGATGAGTGACTTTCTTGACAGTTGGCACATTGCTACAGGCATTCAGAGCTCTAACGTGAAGTCAGTCATTTATAAAAATGTCGACAGTAGGATCAGGATCTCATTAAAAACCTTGACGGGAAAGGTTCAGCTCTGACTTCATTCAGGCAGACAGACAGGATAACAGGCACACAGGTCGATAGTTTGAACCACAGTAAACTGCTGTGCAACGCACAACTTAGACACCCAAGCAGGAAATACAGGCCAAGTACTGTGAAGTCTCTGTGCATGTTCAGGGTGGTGTTAGACGAGACGCTTTGAAAGTACTCTGACCACAACAGAGCCTGTGATATCTATGTCAGAGATGTTTAAGTTGGAAATGAATTTAAGAGTGAAGAGGGAATACAGACATGCTGCTGCTGAGCAAACAGAGAGAGCTGACGCTGCAGAACATCTCTACTCTCACTCAATAAGAAGAAAATCAGTCCTCCGCAGCAGTCAATGAACTCCTCTGAACCTCCATTCAGTAATAATCAACAATGGCTCATGTTCATACGGGGGATAATAAATCCATTAGTTTATTCACTGCACTCTGAATTGATTGTAGTTGCGATGTTTATGCGATTTTGAAATGACTCCCAACCCAAAGTCACATCAGAGGTGTTAAAGCTGAAGATGATGACCCTTCAGATGATCCTACTGAAACCCTGAGCTCAGCAATTCAATCAATACTAGTTCATATCATTCCTTTTAGACTCCGGTCTTCTGATGTGATCTTTGCACCATCCTGACTGTGATCATTTTGTGACATTGCACAGTAACTGGTCGTAAACGTTGTACCTGTGGTCGAGTGATGTCTACCCAGCTGGCATGTGTAGATGTTGATGATGACCTGAATCAGTGCACTCTGTCCTCACCCTGAGCCCAGTAAATCCACATGCTTTGAGCCATTTGATTAACGGTGTCCATCGATTCCCACAGGAAGTGAGAGAGGTGGAATATCAGCTCACACTGTACGAGTGAATCGTTTACAACACACAGCCAAAGTTCACTAGTGGGCCAAACCTTTCCTGATTTTACCTGACTAATAATTTTGATGTCATTTGATTGAATTTTTGAAAGTAGCTTTAACAGACTTAGATGTCTTTTAGACTTATTTAAAATGAATTGTATCTGGGACTGAGACTCATTCGTACATGTAACTGAAAGTGCACGTTTGTCACACAAGCTGATTGCCTTTCAGATACTTATTTATTCACTGTTTCATTTCAGTTAGCAGCTCTGCAGTCGCACAGGCTGCTGCTCCCCCTAATGTGTCATCCTCCAACAAGGCAGGCTGCTAATTCATCATCATCATCATCACCGTGTTATGAGAGCTTTTTTTAAATTCTATGAAATCAATCTAATGAGGAGACATGAATGAAAAAGGCCCATTAATAAACATGCAGGTAAATTAGTCTTTATTAACAAACACAGGCGTTTTGTGAAAGCAGCTTCTTTGTAATGAGAGTAGGATGAATGAATGTTAAATAATCTTCATGTTTTTCCTAAATATCTTCTTCTCTTTTCACACATGGAGCTTTTTAGGGAAAATGTCACGTAGAATCCAGCCATTTATGACACTCCTGATGGGCTCTCATGGCAGAGAAAACCACCAGAAGCTTGGTGATGTCATCCAAACACAGACAAATACTAATGGTCTCAAATGTAAGCAAATCCAAAAGCTAATAAAACGGAACACAGAGTGTTTAAAATGAGCATTAACAACATTTGAACACTATTTGACGGTCACTTCAAACTGGATATTTATTCTGCAACCAAACTACAGTTTTTCTTTGAAGCACCTAGCTGGATTGAGACCTTTGACCCTGTGAGACATTCATGGTTACGGTTCACATTTTAGCTGGCAGATGGTCTTGAATCGAGGGTATTGCACGAACACACACACATACGCAAAAATCCCAACACACACACAGAGGGACAGTGAGGCAGCATCTAGTGTGACAGCTTGCATTTCTTCCATTCAGCCTCTCTCTAAGGAGATAAATAATATTCATGGTCACAGCTCAGTTTTACCTCAGAAAGGTTCAGAAAAGCTTCCCTGTGTTTCTTCCTCGGGCTGCATTGAATTTGAATAAACTCAAGGTACTTCTGCCCTGATGAAAGGATAAGTGCTCAGTTAAGACATCCCTCATCCCAATTATGCCCCTGTTCAAGTGGTTCCCGACCTCTTTTAGCTCGTTACACCAATTTGACTTCACAAAACTCTGGCGACCCCAGACATCCAAAACACATTCAGCTTTTTACTAAAATATATTTGTTTTCAATCATGGAATCTTTTTTTCTGCTGTGTTGCAAGTAAACATTTTTAGACCACACACATTTTTTTTGTGTAAATTATTGTGGACAGAGGAAGACAGACAGCGACTCTGCAAGTTTCTTGTTTTGGCATTGGCTATGGCTCACAGTCGCCTGTGTTCAATATATTTTCATATACAGTCTTTTTTATTGATCAATAAATACATTTGAATTCCATGGGACCCCAAAGTTGGGAAAGCCTGCCCTATGCCCTACTAATGAGTTACAAAACCTACCTTATGGACCTAAGTTGCCACGGCAACCAAAACAGCATTGCCACCATCAACAGACCCAGGCTGTGTTGATGAGCCTCAGATAGTGCCAATGCCGATACTACCTACCCTACCACACAGCCCCTTCTGGCCCCCAACAACTGTGTAAGCTGATGGACTGAATTTAGTAAAAGATGTGTTTTACTGTTAGCTGACAAAGATTTAGCCTCACGTTCTGCTATTTTATTAAATAAATGAGCACTTTTTTAACCGTTCTAATCTTTCAGGTGATCACATTATCATCCACAAGCCGACAATACCATGACTGATTTCTCCATTATGTAGCCAGAGTTGAGCTTGGCAAGAGGGTGAGGAAATAAGAGGGTGTCATGTAGGGTTGGAGTAAGGAGGGCATTGATCACTCTGAAGCCTCATTAAACTTTTCTTACCCCTTAAAGTGCTCCAACATTTGTATTCAGAAATAAAATAAAGCTTGCTCTACACAGATCATAGATATCTGACCTGAATATGGAGCCTCTCCAGTCTGGCTGATGTGATATCAGTTTGAGAGTGACGGCAGCTGAGAGAGATAGTTCGGGTAATAAAGGATTATCTTATCAGAAGAAAAAATACTTTTAATCATGTAATGAACTCTTTAAAATGAGACAACGATCAATAGATAATGAAATATATATTTGTCTTCAAACTGACACTCGTGAAATATTTTTTTAATCATTTATAGTTCATGATGATCATTTTCACTTAAAACAGTTTTTCTTTGAAACCATTTTCAACATCTAAGTCTCCAAGTGTAACTGCTTTGGATCTGTAGGAGAAATAAATAAAATCTGGGATTTGTTCAACTTAGTAAAACAAAAAAAATCTTCTTTGTAATGTTCTACTTTGATTGAGATGATCACAGACTTTAATCGACTCAGTCTGCTGTCTTATTTTTTGCTTATCACACACAAAAAATATGCAAAAGTCTCCACAGGCTGTTTTTTGTTTGTCCTTAGTTTTTTTTCTGAATTCTGAGAAAAATATTACGTGTTGAACTCTGAATTTTTTTTCTGAATACTGATTAAAGTCAGAACTAAAAAAAGTCTTTTTCAGTGTCTCTAATCCTCTCCCGTAGTTTTTGTATGAGCTCCTGTCTGGATGCAGTAAGCCCTTGTGCTCTGCTCCGTGGAAATTGGGGTAACATCTTGTTCAGAGCAGCAGGAAACCATGTCCAGGGATTATGGTATGGACATGCAACTTTTTGCAACTTTATATGTATATATTTATTTTGCAGCTCTCCTTCAAAGTTTGTAAATGTCTTTGTAAGTTATCGTTACTGAAAGGTTTTTCAGACCTTCAGTACATATCTCAGCAACATGTTCCTCCTCTTCAGTGTTTTTAAGGCAGCAGAGATTTAGATTCAGTCTGTTTGTGACAAAGAGAGCCGTTTTGATCTGAGAGCATAAAACTCAAAAAGGTTCATTTCAGTTGAGGTTTGAGTCTCTGCTTAATTTCCTCTGGTTCACACACACACACACTCGCACAGTAGGGAGCCTCTAGAGACATTACCCCATGAGACACGCTTGTTCCATGATACTACGGAGCTCTCAGAAGTATGTCAGGGACGCTTGACTCTGGGGGCTGTTGGATCTGTAGAGCTCATATTCCATCAAAGCCGAGCTCAGATGTGAAGTCCCTTTCATATGAAGCAGACACATTCCCACAAACATAGAGAGCTACAAATAATACAGTGGTAAGAAAAGCCTGTTCTGTGTTTGATCTGAAGTTGTTCTGAATCAGTTTTGTTCAGAAAAAAAGACTCTAAGTTGTTTGAGGCGTCTCTTTAACATTCTGTTCATGTATGGAAGAAAGTAAAAATCTCTAAGCAAAATTAAGTCAGTCATTTAGTTGCAGGCTATAGTGCAACTTAAATCAGTCTCAACAAGAGATGGTTAGGGACAAAAGAAAACAGACATGCAAGTTACACTGAGATCCAACAGCAAACGTCTGGACCGCGTTCGGTCCATGCTTCACACTCTGGTGTTGATTGCGCCCTCTCAATCTCCAGGACGTCCAAGAAGTGAACTCTGCTTTACTCGAAATACTCGCCAAGTCTTTTGATTGAGGTGATTCAAGCTGCTTCTGCTTTGCTTCTTGTAGTTCTCCTTATATATTGTGAACTAATCCAGCTGCTCTCCCCAGAGGTTTCAGTGTGGGTGCGAACTGTCAGATGGAGCAAAACAAGCGCATAGACTGGACCAAATCTGACTCAGTAGATGAAAGCAGCTCACATAGAGGCTGGGGGGGGGGGGGTCCATGATAAAAAGAGAGAGGTGAAAACAGATTGAAGATCAGACAGCTCACAGCCTATCTCTGAGACACACAGAGGATCATGTCCTTAGTAACCTTGTCATGAGAGCTTGTTATTGTTGGTCTGTGGTTTGGATGATCCGTCACCTTGGTTTCAAACATTGTGTCACGTTGCTAAGAATCTTAATACTGAGCTGCAACATTGACAGTCATCCATCTAATATTCAAGACGCCCATCTAAATCTCGTAACGTCGATTATCATTTTGGGATCCATGCCATCTTTTTTAAAACCTGTTTGCTCAGCTTAAACATTTATCAATCAGAAAAGTAGTCTGTTGCCTCAAACAACATACAACAATTGTCTCTGCTGTATTCAGCGTGATGCAATGCAGTAGCAAAATGAAGTAAAAAAAAAAAAAGGCGCCCTCCCCTCCCTTCACCCTCCCGTTCTCTCTCTCTCTCTTTTTCTCTCCTTCCCTCTGCACTTGTTTTATGCACTGATGCACAGCTTTCTGTTCCCCATACTCAATTAAGACTCAGGTAATGGGTTCATGACCTCCTCGTCATGGCAACAGATGCAGATAAGTTACTGAGCCGTGACTCTCGTTTGGAGCTTTTTGTTTTTTTGCATATTACACATTGATTTAATAAGTGTGTGTCTTACATAGAAGTTGTCGGTGGTGTAAGCAGCAGACCTGTAGACGTTTACACTTCAATGCAGATAACATGTGACAGCTGCACTCTTTTTGCAGATCTAGTTTCTCTTCATGCTGGTCTTAACCAGACACACATGAGCATTGCTTCACATGATGAATACAAAGTAGACAGGTTTCTAGCCGTGATTAATTTACAACTTGTCCCTGCTGCTTTTCAGGGTTTAAAACAGAAGCATGAGACTTCAAGAAATACAGAAACAGCGATGCTCCACAAATAAAGACGATACAAATAAGAGACTTTAATATGGACAAACAGAAAGATAGGGACCATCTATATCTATTTCTGTTGACTCCACTTCAGTGGTTTCCATCACAGCAGATTATCCATGACTCTGTGAGAGCTGCTGTGCAGTCTTTTATTCGTGGGGCTTTTGTGGCTTTATTTGTCAGGACAGTGGATAGAGTAAGAAATCATGGCGAGAGAGAGAGAGAAATGATACCCAGGAAGAGAAGCATAAGGTCAGGTTTGAACCCGGTCTGCTCACTTGGAGGACTGAAGCCTCAACATGAGGCGTGACCTAACCTCTAGGCCACTAAGTGTCAGTGATAAGCAGTACCTGATGTCAGTTTCAGATTTGAAGAATTGTCTCCTCGGTGACTTGTTGAGTTTGTGGTCTCTTATGACCACATCTTACAGTGTCAAAAACATATTATCTGTGAGTATGATCTGCTATCTAAATTCAGTAAGACTTTCTCTTAGACTCTAATTATTGACTAATCCAATCGTTAGCTGAACCGGCCACACCTGAGGGGCTCCTCTCTGTTTCAGTCTGTTGAATACTGATACATACTCCAGACTTATCAGTGCTCCTCTATGAAGTCAGCCCTCTTAAAAGTTTATCTTAATAACACAGACTTCCGTTATAACTGTTAACTCTATAACAGGAGCCACAGGTCGGATTTGAACCCTGGCCGTCCGCTTGGAGGTCGATAGACCCTGTATATGAGGCGAGACTTAACCGTCACTGTTATGGCATAACTCTAAGTCATAACCCTGTGCAGTACTATCCCTGAAATGAAGACGGGTCAGTCAACTCATGCAGGATTATGTAGATGAATCTGCCTTTTTAAGAAAGAGAGAAACAGCAGATTCAACTAATGTTCTTTTAATGGCAGCTGCTCAAAAACCCAATTAGAGCCCATTACTGTCTGATTTAAATGAGTTTATTATGAGGATGAGCTCATGTGATTAAAGTGCAGGGGCATGTTAAATGGTAAATGGACTTGGGCTTGTAAAGTACCTTTCTAGTCTTCTGACTACTCAAAGTGCTTTTACACCGCATGTCACACCTACACATTCACACACTGATGGTAGAGGCTGCTAATGTAAAGTGACCATCAGAAGAAACTAATCCATTCATACACAATTATAACCCGCAGACGAAAACTTGGGGTTAAGAGTCCTGCTCGAGGACACATCAGACATGTGACTGCAGGAGCTGGGGATCGAACCCCCGACCTGTCATGAAATTACTTCTGTTGTACCATTTATAATAAATTGACCTGCAGCCGTTCATGAGTTATGCGAATCATCAGTGTAATATTAGAACAATGTCCATGGTGTACAAGGCAACATGATGTGTAAATATGATGATGACTTTTACAAGTGTTACAGCAAACTGTCTTTGTCTCTGCTGAGATTAATTCAGCTGGGTTGATAATCAAAGAGGCCACAAAAGCAACTGGAAGCAGACGTCTGTTCTCCTGGTTGTATGATGAATGGAGACATCAGACTAATGTGCAGAATACAAAGAAGCTGCTCTAGTGGTTAGCACGTTCAGAAAGTAGCATGAGCGTGGGGAAATGTTTAATGGTTTGTTTGCAATTTGTCCAGTACCAGTCAGGCTGTCAAATACTTGTGTTGGTGGAGTATAATGATGTCCAAATAGAGGAAAAATAATGATCTGTTGTTGCAAAAAAACATAGGCCTGTATAGTATGTTTTTTATGACTGAATAATAGATGACAATGCTTTAAAAAAGAAGGCTTCCTTTCAGTATCAGCACAGAGGTTTCTCCTGTAACTAAGGGTCAGATGTTGCTGTGATCCCTTGGTAGTGAGACACTGAAGTAGAGCTCAAAGAACTTGACTGATGTACCGTCTTTGATGTTTTCTAAAGCTAGAGTTTCATAAGATTTGCCACTTGACAACCAGACTTTCACATGTCCGTCTCTGCAGCCTCGTTACTGTCAATCCTAAATCTCCATGTTGCAGGCATACACTCACAGCTGACTGTTACATGCTTAATGTGAGTGACAGGAAATGAAATGTAGATACGCGTCCCAACCTTAGTTTCCATGCAAAAGTTTTACTGATAACAGCTTGAATTATTTCAAAATAACCCAATTGTTGACTATTGACCAAGCAGGGACTATCTATGCATTGCATATCATCATGTACTTTTTATCCATCCATCGGAGTGAATCCTTTATAGTCCATAAAGGTCCCAATGATTCAGCTCCTGAGCACATTTATGACCTTCACATACTTCAACCTGACCCGGCTCCTCAGGTCATCAGGTGGGGGTCTTTTAGCCGTAGCCAGAATTAGATCAAAGTCTGGAGAAAAGGACTTTAGTAACTGCTGTCACTCTCTCTGGAACGAGCGACCCTTTGACCTGAGGTGCATCACAACAGTCTCTTTTTTTAAAGCTAAACTGAAAACCGTTCTTTCATCCCATGCATACAAAAAGTTACTCTTTGCTGTCTTTATCTTATTCATGATGGTGGAAAGATTTTTTTATTGTACCCCTGTTTTGAACATTGATGTAAAGCACAGTGAGCTTACCTGTAACAAAGTGTGATTTATTATTAAATTGCAATTGCTATTGCAAAATAATCTAACAAATTAGCATCTCCATTTATCCTGCAATGGAAAACGATTGGATCCCCATTAGACACGAAGCCAAACACATACTGAGAGAATGCTTGCACACACAGACACACTCATATGTATGCAGCACATACACCAACTCGACATCAAACTCCCTCACTCGGGCTTCAGCTCTGGGGAATACAGCGGCTAAATTAGCATAATGAATTAATATCAAACACAGCTTTATCCGGCCTATGCAGCCTCACAGCTCCAAAGCTCTGACCAACTCTTTATCTTTAATGTGTCCCCTGCTAACAAAATTAGCACAGCTGACCAGTCAGAGCACAACGTGATTCATCTCAGCATTGTTTTCAACAATGTTTCACTGGGTTAAAGTCAAAGTATCAAGACACAAGAAGCACTCTGAACTCTGCAGAGAGACAAATATTTTAAGATGTAATCTCAAAGACTTTCACTTAAATATCTGCTGAAGTTATTTTGCCAAATGAGTATTAACAATGCTGATTAAACCCAGGGCCCGCTGAATATAGAGCCTTTGCTGCAGTATTTATTGATACTATGAACTTGCATGCCAAATCCACAAAAATCGCAAGTTGTGTCCATCTCATTCACAAATACACAGTATGTAGTGGGACGGTTTCAGGGGTATGAAACTGCAATTGAAATGACTGAAAGCCTGAGATTTTAGTTTTAAAAACTGTCCATGCGGATACATTCCTTGAACCCAAACATTAAGTTTTTGTCCTGTAAAATGTAATGGCTGCTGCTGTGTTTCCTGAAGCACGATTGAGTCTCTTTATGGAGATATAGAACAAGAGGAAAGTGTCTGCTTCTCCCTCTCAGAGATCAATGTCTCGCCCTCTTAGGGTCAAATTCTGAATTGATTTCCCTCGGTCCACTTTCCCACAGTGAGAGCTCTGTAAGCAGTAAATCATTTCCTGAAGTACACTAGACAGAACAAATACTTCCATAAGGAAGGCTGTCTGAGCTCTTTACTGGTTTTCATTAAACTGAGGCCAATGTTCTTTCCTTTTTAAACATGAAGCATCCAACAGGTTGAAAGACATCAAGGCTGAACTTAAAGGACATGCTGTGGATATCTTACCTCCAACCCTTCACATTTATATCTGCTGCAGAATGTTTTAAAAACAAATTTGAAAAAAGTTTGCTCTTCTGCCCGCTGTGCTTCTTTATTGACCATCAATCTTATCCATACCTTCTTCGCAAGTACTGAGTCGCAGCACGTCCTTGCAGCTCCGGGTTAGTGTGTGTTTTCTGTCATTATTTTTGTGCATCTGTGTCGTAAATCAATGTCTAAATATATCTCTTCTGTTGTGTTTTTCCACGTAAGGCGAAAGTGCCAACTGTTCTAAATCTGCATGTGTTTGTGTGTGAGTGTGTGTGTCCATGAGTGTAATGTGTGTTCCAGTCGGCCAGAATGGTACGGACATCACTGAGTTGTGAATAGAAAGTATTTCACTACACTTACAAACAGAGAAAAATGGTCCTCTAGATAACGCTGCTTCCTGCCTACTCATCTTTCACACAACTCTGCCATCCTGATGGATCTTTGATTTTTCCGAGCTGTTTGATTAGATTTTTTTTTTGTTCAGCAGGATCTGAAGAAAATCAAAGCTGCTGTATTCATGTTGGGTTAAAAAGGCCTTTTTTTTAAAAGAAAAGATCTTATTCAGAACATGCAGATGGTGGATCAGTGCCTCTGCAGCTCGTATTTTCATTGAACAGACATGGAGTACAAATCAAGCTGCTTTGTCTGATACAGCTTGACTTACATATGAAGTGTGTTTTTTCTATTGGATTACACTGAGCAAATGGTATCAGTAACAACAAGTACACGACATGTGTAGCACATTGAACTCACATTGGCATGAATAGTCATGAATGGCAAAATTAAGACAGCATGAATAAAGCTGATGGGGGGAAAAATCCCATAACCAATAAAAAACCATAACACTAAAATCAGTACCATGATGACAACAATGAATATATTGTCTCCATTTATCAAAACCTTGTACATACAAGTTGATCACTGCATGACAGACAGTGTGAAATTTAAAAAAATTGCCAATCTTCCTTTAAAGGAGCAATATGTTACTCTGACACCTAGTGTTTTAAATGGGTACTGCAGTCCAAATTGTATACCACCCTCTCCTCCCTAGAGTCGATGTTTACACAGGTCACCATGTCGTGGACTCTGAAGCTTCAGTGTTTATCCAGCTCTGCATCGGTCTGTAAACCTTTCTGTGTTCTAACCTCTCTCCATTTTTCAAAAATCATCTCCAATATTGATCCTAGTTTGAGCACGTTTCTGCTCGTGGAGCTTATTAGAAACATGCAGAGGCTTTTTAGGTCGGGTACAATCACTTCTATCTGAACCACTTCTCTTGCCCGCTTCCATCTTTTTCACCTGATGGTTTAATGTTTGCTGGCAAACCTAAGGGGCATCCGAAACGGCAATGTGGGGGTGCCTTAAAACCGCCTACCTTCTCTGGTCCAAACAAATCCAGAGCATTCAGGACCAGAATCTAAAGTTAAAAGTTGGACATACAGGCTGCTGCATTGTTGTCAGAGAAGCCAGCACTTCAACATAGCATGTTTCCTTAATGTCTGATCATATAGTAAGGTCACTTTATCATTTAATTCAGGAGATATATTTTACAGATTGCTCCTCTGAGAGAGACAATTAGAGAAAGCTGATTCCATTGTTATAGGATGAAAATTACAGAGTTACTTATAACTTTAATTTTGGCTGAATTACACTTCTGTGTATCGAACAGCAACAGCATCCGCTTGAATGTGTGTGTACTACTGTATGTGTAAAGCGTCAAAAGTAAAGTAGTAGTCTGTTAACTCTGGTAGACTTCCCATCGCACAGCAGATTCTACACCTCTGTCAGGAGAGTCTGATACTCTGCACCTTTGTTGAAATATCTCCCCAAGCTCTGACAGATAATATGATTCTCATGATCCTCATTCAAAGCAGCTGAATCTATAATCTCATTAGATCAGTGGTTCTCAAACTTTTTAAACTGCGTACCACCTCCGAAAATATTTGGCTCTCCAAGTACCACCATTATGGTAGATGTTAAAATACACTGTAGGCCTATTTCTACACACATTTTATGCAGGAGGTTATTTATTATTGACTGTTGGCAGCCACACTATAGGACTACTAAGGGATAGCGCTAGAACTGACACTTAAACTAACACAACTCTGAACATTACCCAAATCCAAAAAAAAGTGCAGAACAATAAAAATGAAAACTTTATACCAACAACCTGTTTGAGAATATTTAATCTCCAGTGTTTCCCACTAATAGACGATACCTGGGCCCAAGTATATTTCAAACCTCTTCTTATTTATTTTTTCATTTATTCATAAAATTGCTGCGTGCCTGAGAGAGCGAGAGGGAGCGGGGGAGAGAGAGAGCGCGCGTGAGAGTGCAGGCGCTCCACAGGCTCCGTGCAAACAGAGCCGCTTTATTATAAGTCTCTGCGTTCAACACAGCAAAACTGCCTTTTTAAAAAAAAATCCCTCTCGACTCCTGAGGAGTGTTAACACTAGAACCGCCAAGACCATGTGGCGGACGGTTTGGGTTTTTATAATACAAATAACTCTTTTTAAATAAAAACTACGAGCCTCTCATCCAATGACTTTTCTTAAATATGTGTCCTGTATGTTTTCTGAAGCCTATGTGTAACTAAAATAAAACACACAAGATTTCTGAGCATTTATACCTCTAACCGCCGCCGCCGTCATATTGACGGCAGTTGAAAATGATACATTTTCCTGGATTGTTTTCGCGCGTCGTTTTAATTTTTATTAGTTATTGTTTCTATTTATAGACTTCATATATATGCGCAGGAATTTAACATAGAGCGACAGATAGATAGGATATACAAATAGATAGATAGAGACCATAGACAGATAGATACATGCTCATTCTTGAGCTGGCAAAGGAACTGACAGAGGAACACCTGCGTGTCAGCCTGCGTGACGTCGGTGCCCACTGAGCCATAACATCCACAAGAGCTGAGAAGGAGGCAGTGTCAGACAAACACGCACTGCAAGACAAATATGACCATTGTCTCCTGCAAGGGGTGCAAGCACCCTGTGAGTGGGAAGTGCACCGTAAAGGTTGAGCACTTTTGCAGCAGGTTTGTGCATTACGTGCCGCGGCGCGGTCCAAGGTGCCGATCGTTCATTTGTTCATCTGTTTGTTTGTTCGCCGCTGCAGCTGTTACGGATTTCTGCAGTTCTTTTTGTAGGCTATATAGTTTGTCATGCCCATAGATAGACGTGTTTTTGTTTTTGTTGTTGTTGTTGTTTTTGGCGTGCGTGTGTTGGTCAATGATTTCCTCTATGTCGGGGAAACAAACCCAGTTGCAGAGAGGAGGAGGAGCATCGGTGTTTATCTCTTTTTTGCAGTGTTTTATTAAAACGCATAGCCTAATATAGCCAACAATATAATAGACTAAAAGTTCTGTATGTTTCCTTTTTTGTAGAATGTGTTTTAGAAACGGGAGACGTGGAGCAGCAGTAAAAAACGGCACACTAAAAAAGCCGACAGATATTGTAAATTGACATGCGACATTTAAAAGGTTACCGATCCTGCCTTATGCTGATAGTCTATTTGGTTTGTAGATAAAAGTAAGTTGTATTTAACTTCATCAAAAAAATGCATTATTTGTGTGCTTCTGAGCACAAACCATTTTGGGCAGATTAAAGTTGTTTGTTGCAAAAACTAGATTAATTTAGAGGGGAAAACACATTTGATATAAATACAACTCAATAGATACAAGACAGATAAGATAAGAGTATGTCAAAAACAAAAATGTCGTTTTATGCTGAACAGGTTTTTTTTTTTTTATGTTGTGGAGATTTCTTTGCGTACCACCACAGGGAGCCCGCGTATCACCGGTGGTACACGTACCATAGTTTGAGAACCACTGCATTAGACTAAAGGAGGATGAAGCTGTGGAACTTCAGCGGGGGGTCGTTCCACCTCTCTGCAGGGTTATCTCTGTCTCTGAAGACGACTGCTGAGTGTGAGCTGTACGGCTCTCTACTGCTGCTGCTGAATTCTGGGATGTGAACAGCACTCTTTTCCCACCATCATCACCACTGTTACTTCACTTCTGAACACTTTGCAACGGAAGTGCGATAGTCAACTAGCCAGGTGATCAATCTTTTCAAAACTTTTAACCATATATGTTTGATTTAACTTAACTGTATTGCAGTGGATATTTCGATTAAAATAAAATCACACAAAAAGCACGCTGTCCACACTGCATCCATTAAATATTTAATTATTTGCTCTGTGAATTTCATTTTCTTCTTGCAAACAGTGTGGCATCTAGTGCTTTTGTATTGAAGGTGGACAAACAGTAATGTGCTGCTTTGTATTGACGAGCTGTTGATTCGAATCACAGCACTCAGACGCTCGTCGATAAACGCCCGGCGGTGAGCAGAATAAAGTTTTCTCCGGTGTTGACACAAGTCGACGCCCAACATTTCCATCACGGATGTGGATGTAATGAATGCACCGCCATCTCCGCTTTGTAAAACAAGCTGACAAGCTCTGTTGGGTGAGAAAAGCGTATGCCAGTGTCTTGAGCCCCCTCCTCTCTCACTCGTCAGCCGTCTACACGAGTGACAGAGAAGAAAATAGAAGCGGGGCGTCGGGGGTAAAAATAGTGTGCCCTGCTGCGGGGCAGTTATGACACTCAAATAGGAAACAATAGAATCAAGCTGACTTCTTGTGTTGATCTGTACCAAGACAATGTTGTGCTTTGCCTCTGTGCATACCCTTTCAGCACCCGTGTGTCCAATCAGATGGAATTGTAGAAAACTCAAAAAGATAAGACAATTGTGTGAGTGTTAGGAAGCAGAACCATCCTATTCACCTTTCCAATCTTTTTTATGTATACTTTCCATCCACTCCCATTCTTCATCTTTTAATCAACAGTCTGATTATGAGGCAAATAATCTTTCATACTCCTCATGATTTAAGAAACATAATTGTTGTGTGTTAGTGTTCGACATGTCAGGGGTTTCTGGAGCTCTAAGCTGCTCATGATCCTCTCCACTGGGCTGCACAGGAAGCTGTTGTGCACTTCAGATTAAGAGCAGTGACACAGACATGCCCTTCAGCCTGCCTCCGATCTCATCAGGTCTGCTGTCACTTACTGAGGAGAGAGAAGTTAAGATGTTGAGGATTGAAAGTGAGAATTCTAAATCTGTTCTTACAGGAGAGAGCGAGAGAGATAGGGTTCAGAGTAAGAGCTAATTTCTTTTTTTTTTATTTAGCTCTTCTATTTATCATGAAATATTTCCCTCTTTCTCTTCAGTGATGTTTATCTGCTCAGAGAATTTGTCATCAGGCTCACGGATTTACTGCTCGTGTCTTTCCAGCTGTGTCGGAAGATGTGAGTCACGTATGAAATAGCAGTCTGTTCACCTTGACTGTAATTCAAATACTCGTGAATCGTTTCTGATCAGAGGCTGCAATACTGTTGTCATAATGCGTGATATATCTCACACAAGAGACTGGAGATTTAATCACACATGGAGTGGAGGAAGAGAGGGAGAGAGAGAGAGAGAGAGAGGGAGAGAGAGTCAGCAGCTGGGAAATAAAGACTGAGAAAAAACATTCAGGCGTGAGATCTCAAAGTCATATTTATTTGTGCATCAATCCAATATTTTTTTATTTGGTAGCGGCCACTGAACAGTTTCATAAACGTTAATTCACTGCCACAGAGAGACTGAACCACATAGGTGAGCATCAGCTGTTGGCCTATCTGTACATTTCCATAAGTTACTAATACTGCAGGACATGCAGCAAATGGCTGGGGTCGGATTCCTAACCCATGTCCGCTGCGGGGAGGACTATCGTCTCTGCATATGGGGCGTGCAACCTTAACCGCTAGGCTATCAGGTGTCCCACATGCTCATTTTATCTTTGTTAAATACAAAAATATACATACAAAGGGATTCTCTGATCATGTATTGGCTGTGCATTAAAAGTGTCTTCAGCGAAAATCAACAAAAAATGTTAAAATTCAAATTTATTCTTGACGTTTTCTTGTTCTTCATCTTCTGAAGACCTTGTGTTCATGCAGTATAATCTCAATAAAACAGAGCTGGTCAAAACATTTGTATCCTACTGAATCATTTACAGACTGTGACACTAGATTTCTTATTTTTTGAGATCTTAAACACACAACAGTGTCATTTATTTAAGACTTTAGAGAAAGCCTACAATCTCAGCACTGAGCCACAGTGCATTTATTTCTCCTGACTGTTTGTGGATAAGCATCAGATCCATGAGATTGTGTTTGGCTCCTGCTGCAGAGGTTAAAAAAAACCGATAAGGACCAATGAATCGCTCTGGCTGTCGCTGTGATGCTGCTAACGTGTAAAGAGAGAAAAATGCATTTTTACTGGACTGGAGTCACATCACAGAACAGAGAGGCAGCAGCTGGACCAACACTATAATTGCAACATTTAAACATAACAAGATGAAGATATACAACTTTATATAATGTCACTGTGATTTTGACTTTTTTAATCATTCTAAATAAGGGCACGAACATCCAGATCTGTTGTTTTATTTTCTCAAAATGATCCAACAAAAGTTCAAACGTGATGAGAGAGGAGCCTCAGCAGAGCACAAGAAGAGAGTTTACTTCAGGTGTGTGTTTTATTCAGCGTGGTTATCAGTAAAGGTTTGAAACCCAAGAGACTTAAATCCTCCTATAGACAGTTTTTACCCACCAACAGTTCTCAGCTTTAACATGAAAGACTCCAAACAGGGTCTCCATGGTGATTTCAGGCATGACGATACTTTCATCCTCTTGCAGTTCAGAATTCTTAACTCATATGCCCTTGGCATAGTGTGTGTGTGTGTGTGTGTGTGTGTGTGTGTGTGTGTCTCTCTGCTTGTGTTTGTGTGTGTGTTGGTGCAATGAACTTGACTGACTCATCTCTGTGAGCCCTCTTCTCCCTTTTTTAACCTGTTGGAGGTATGAGGCCTTTTGTCTTCCACGGGTAATCTCCATTTAGAACAAGAGACAGACATGATTAAGTTGTTTTTTTCGTTCCTCCAATTGTACGAGCCGGAGCAGACGATTGAGATTCAGCTCTCATTCAGAGCAGCCAGGGGACTCTGACTAACAGCCTGCAGCTACCACAATTGAGTCTCCAGAAACCGATGGTCCATCCTGGGTTGAAGAAATGTGTACAAATGCTCTAAGCTAAGAACATGGCAATTAAGTACGGCAGCCTTTTTTGGAAAAACTACATGTCCAATTTAAAAATATGATTGACATGCTTATCTTTACAATGTAAAAATGACTTTTCTTACTATGCATTTTGGATTATGTTGATCACACAGATTAGTCAGTCTGTGTCAAGGTCACATACTCTCCTCCTTTTCAACAAGTTGCTCTGTGAAATAAGTCTCAGAGCTCCTCAAAACATGTCTGTGAAGTTTCTTGTTCTAAATCCACTCTGATCCTGTATTTGATCATGCCTATAAACCCCTCTGTTTCAGCCCTGCTCAGAACAGGCTGTTTCTGTGTCTGTACCTTTAAATATGTAAATGAGCTGTGTCTGACCACGCCCCCTCTCTGGAAGGGCTTGCCCTTTTGTTTACGGTGAGAAGGCAGACTCAGAGGGCAGAACAAACACCTAGCTGTGGGAGTGTCACCCACCTGGGGGAGGGGTTACTGCCCTTTGTGATGTCATGAAGGGAAAATCTCCAAACGGCCTGTTTGAGCACACATTTTCTGAAAAGTCGAGCAGGCAAAAGATGGAGAGGATGGACTTCTCTCAGCATTGGGGGGTTTGTAGACCAGCTAGGGACACATATTAGTGTTTAAAAACATGGTACATTTTTCAAAATGTTTCTTCCTGTGTTCCATAATTCTTAAAAATTGTACATGATATGGATATATTTTCATGCAACGCTGCATTTCTGTCCATGAGAGTTAGTGATCACATGTCTTGATAAAGGATTGGATACTTAAAAAAAAAAAAAAAAAGGGACTGCAGTTCCCCTTGGTCTCTAAAATGTCCCTTTGACTTAACACAGTTTGTTCTGTTGATTAAGTGAAGTGTAGACACGCTTTAGAGAGCCGCTGTAGCTAATATCTTCTGAGCTCAGCCGTAGAGTGAACCTGTAAAAATGGTGGAGTCATTGGGATCGGGATAAAATGGCTTTTTTGGTGGTAGTACAGCTGTAGACGTCCCATTATCTCGGTAAAACACATAAACGAGGCTGGTGTAGGAACCTTTCAAGCCTTTACCTTTGTTTTCATGCTGCTGTCACGTCTCCCTTCCTCTAAATGGAAATGCTACTGATGGATAGTGCATTTGCTTTACTGCAGCGTTACTGCTCTAAATGAACCTTTCATACACAGGGTTAGACACTACACTACACTAAAATGTGCTCTGGCACAGATAGGATCTTTTGTTATGATAAGGGTCACATTCATTGTGTTGGGGTGTGGACACAGTATCAGGAGAGGCTTCAGGTGTAGGTGTGGCACACAGAGAGGTTAAAAGAATCAGCAGCACGGAGGCTGAGAGATAAAAAGAACAATAATAGATTCATAGAAGCATACATGCACATACTGCTTATATTTGTTTTGTAGTAAATTGGATAATATTGTTTCAATCTGGAGAGACGAGTGAATGAAGAGAAGAATATTTGTTGAACAAATTATGTAATTATATGATGATATGGCTTGACAGACGATCTTTGGCGCTTGGACTCTACAGGAAGGGATTTTGGGATTGATGGATGACAGCATTGAGGGGCAGCACGATTCTCTGGAGCCCCTCCTCCTTGTCCTGAGGGACGCTGTCGTCACATGTTTTCTGTAAGGACACATTTGGTTTTGCGTCCATTCCCCTCTGACATGACAGTTCAGGATATATTCGGTTTTCCTCAACAGCCTTTCTGAAAATAAGAACTTCACAGGAGAAGCATTAGGATGAAGATGAAATCAGTGCACAATTTCAATCTGCAGACCGGCCAAATAAATGATGGGTTTTGAAGCTTGTTTTGCATGAGTGCTTTAGTCACCCCCAATGGCATTCAAAGTATCTCTAGTAGCTTGTTGTTGTCTGTAATGAGATACGACAGGGCATACACTGAAGAGATCTGCTGCTTCTCTTCTTTTTGCTTAGAGACCCCTGGTTATAAAAAGAGATGTGGATTCAGACTTCAGAGGTTCATTTTTGGTTGTCATTTCCTATAATAACATAGTTCTGACAGCAGCCTTCATGAATGATAATTGTGTTTAGACATGTCTGTTGATCTGAAGAGGCAGTTTTCTAAAGCTTTGGATCTACGACGGTCTGATCAATACAAGAGAACTGCAGGCATGAACTCATGTTTAAAAAATGTGCCGTACATATCAACGCTCTAACGATCTCTCTGTCATGCTAGTAGAATCATGCTAATAACAATGTTAGATGGCGTAAGCTTCCCTCTTCATAGCAGGCTCTATTTTTTGTTTCTGACCGTCCTTTAGATAATAAAGTAAAGTTAGAGTGAGTAGGCCTATAGAGCGACTGCCGGTGCCTCGTTGAGCCCGTTCCTTCCTCATTCCTCGTCCATGCCTACACGAGCGACGGACAGACAGGAAAGCTGTCCTGCTTTTGCTCACGTACAGTTACGACACTCAGATAGGAAAACAATTGAATCAAGCAGATTTTGTTACTGATGCTCGCTCACGTCGCATGCTGTTAGGACAGGCTGTAAGATGACCTCCATTCTTTCGCTCTAACTGTGCCCGGCTGTTGGCGCTTGTGTTTGTGATGGAGACGCTTTTTGCAAAGAAGCCGGTCTTCATAGAAAGGGGGCAAGTTTATCCCAGAGTGAATTCATATTGCTTAGCATCAGCTTCAGTGTAAGGTGAGGGAGAATGAACCATGGTCTAATTCACTAAGCATTTAGCGCTAATGATATCAGACACAGGGGAGTGGTGCTATTTTTGTTAGTAGTGGAGCACAGGTGAGGGAGACTGAACTTAGTGGTTGTCAAAGAACATTGTGGGTTTAAAATACAAAACTCCCTCCAGTATGATGTCTGTCCTAGCAGCTTTAGAGAACCAACACTAAGTCAAGCACTGTATCCTCAGGTATTCATCTCTCTCTCTCTCTCTCTCTCTCTCTCTCTCTCTCTCTCTCTCTCTCTCTCTCTGCTGCTTTTACCTTTTTACCAGAGAGGTTTTTATCTGTGGTTTTAAATACACTAACTAGAAGAAGAAGAAGAGCCAGCTTTTAACCTTGGTGTTGGGCCAGGACAAGATGGCAGTGTATGTGAGCCAGCGGAGGACGGTGTAGGCGGTGTCCCCTGTCACTGTGTGTGGGACTCATCAGGTCCAGGATTCTCCTGGATTTTAGTTTTTACAAGGTGTCAGGAGATCTCTCCCTCTCTCTCTCTTAAGTTAAAAGAGCAAGGAGAAACCTTTTAAGTGCTAAACAGACGCTAAAGCCCTATAGCAGCACACATAATCAATACAGCATCCAACCCACTTAACTAAATGAGCCTCCTGTCTCCTACAGATGGGCATTATAATCAGGTAGTCTGCTGGATCGTTGTTCTGCAGAGCTGTACCTTAATGTCTCCTTTCAATCCTTTTAAGTATTTACATCAGATATTTTTTTCTCGAAGGGGCCATTCTCTGAATAAAACCCTCTGTGTTGACATTTGCTACATATGGGAACACTGAGCGACAGAGTTCAGGAGGTAAAATTACTTTTTTCTCTCCGCAAAGAAAATCATCCTCATCATGCTCCTGAAATGCAAATAGCTAGCAGGCTTTTATGTGCTGCATGAACATTTGCGCTGCACTGTGAGGCCTCCTGGGTGGACGGGGACTGTGGATAGTGCAGGTTCTGAATGTCATCATCTCTTGTAGGTCCTTAATCATCCTCAGAAGTGAGCAGCTCCTGCAGCAGAATGTATGTCGTCTTTAGAGGTACAACACTGAAATCATGATTTATTAGAAGACACAATGCAAGAGGACATTGTCACATTGAAGGTTTAAACAAAGGAAGAGGATATTGAAACGTAGCTTTTTTAGTTTTGCACTCTCATACTCAAACTGTGTTTTAGCTCACAGAAAACACAACTTTTGGAAAACTCCTGCCAAGGTGAAGATTTTCAGAAACTGTTTATGTGTAGACGTGGAAAACTGTAAAGTCACGCTGTGTGCCGGTTCTTCTCTGTTTGACGTCATTGTGCGACGCTGTCACTTTGGTTTGCATAAGATTAGTGCGATTGCAAATGTAACTTTGATTAAATATACAAGGGGTTATCATAACCAGGTGACACTGGGGATAAGACACTGGGGAAACTGGTGAGGTGCAATCAAACTGGAGGAAAAAGCACACAATGGAAGGATGTAAAACTAGACATGAAACTACAAAATATAACAGAAAACACTAAAGACTAAAATCAGGACTACACGGTCATAAAGTTAAACAAGACGTGACACAAGGGGAAGAAATCCAAAATTAAACAGGAAATAGTAAAGGCTAAACTCAGGAATATTTCAATAAAAATACACATAAGGGATTCAGGAACACAGCGGTGAACAATTTAACAGGAAATATAAAACTGGACAAGATAAACTCATGACAGACATTTGTTCTCTCGGTGCTTCTCGTTCTTCACATAAAGGGTGTTGGCTTGTCAGAGTAATTAGTGAAATTATCGATCAGCTGCACAATAAATCATTTACAAAGAGTTATAAAAAGAGGTCATTTTCACTTTTGTTCACTGTTGTATCTTTGAATTAAATAAACCGACACACATCACTGTTCTAGCTGTGACGACTGCACTGCTTTGATCAACTGAAAACACAACAGAGACCGAATAGAAGACTCTGAATCATTTTAATGATCAGATCAAAGTATCTCTGTCAGTCTAACAGCTCTGTCTGTGTCAGATGAACCATTGTCTGGAGGTGATGGAAAATGACTCTGGACTGTGAAATTAACTATCTGTCTTCTATTCTCCGCGTGCACTGAGCTGAGAAATTATTGGATAATTTAGAGTATTGCTATTCACCCATTTTCCGCTGCCAGTGACGATATAAACTTTCGTGAAGCTTAATTATATCCTTTTATATTTCATATGACTTTGAAATGATTGACATATCATCTCTGTGTGGAGTTTGCATGTTCTTCCCGTGTTTGGTGGGTTCTCTCCCATTACTCCGGCCTCCTCCCACTGTCTTTTATTTCATATCTCACCCCATGCATCATGGACTGACTGTCTTGTTAGCTTCTTTAATTTATTCAACAGATCTATTTTTAATAACGTCACTGTGATGGCAGGTAATATCGTTCTTCTCTTCTGTGCTGCTCACATCTTGATATGCATATGAATAATCAGATATAATTATGAATCTGATATTTTATATTAAAGATGTTTAATATGTTTTGATGGAATGGGAGCGTTTTAAATTTCTGACAGCTGTAAATTAAGACAGAAAGCACAGACTTCCTGTTCCTGGGGTTACCGTGCCATGTGTCATAACTTTATTAATATTACAGTTAATTTCCTCTTTAATTTAATAAAAGTTTATTCTGACAAATGAAAATGATCATCATGAACCATCAGCAGTGACTCTCGTGATGTTTTCAGATGGCTCAGTTGGTGCAGCTGCTCTGAATCAGAGGCATTACACATTTCTTTGTCTTGCCCAAATAACCAACATTTAATTTGTTATCCTTTTTTCAAAACAACATGTGTTGTTCTGTTTTTATGTTTCTCTTGTTGTGAATTTAATTCAGGACATTGACTTGGAGCATTGTACGTCATTGATCCGGATTTGTTGTTGCAGAGCAGATATTGTTACGGTTAAATATTTTATGTATATTGATCTGTTTTTCTCCTTCAGTAATTTCTTCAAATTTATCTGTTTTGAGTAACATGATGTCTTAATGGTCAGAGTGAGGTTCAATGAATGAGTTTTCCATTTGAACATTTCCAATAGCACATTTATGAGTGAATATTTATCATAGTTTGACTTAATTTTTTTTTTTTTATCACAGATAGATACACAAGATGGATGGATGGATTTGATTTCATAACGGTTTAAACATCAGACCACATGGGCCTGATTTTTAAAGAAGAATAACCTGCATACTGCATCATGCACATTTTTTAAAATGTTGGTAAGTAGTTTTGAAGTCGAGACCAAGACATACCCGAGACCAGAGAGCTCCGAGACAAGACTGTGGCATTTAGGGATTGAGACCGAGTCAAGACCAAGACCATAAATATCACAAAAAAATCATCATCTTGTGTGCAGGAGGCGTGTCACTCACTTAGACTGTAACACCTGAAAGGTTGTGGCCGTAACTGGGGGATACAATCCAATTATAAATAAAAAAGGGTTTTTCCTTCTAAACACAGTTACGACGTGTAAAAAAAATATCAGTGGCGATCTTGACCGGTCCAGCCCAGACCAAGACTGAGACAAGACCGAGTCAAAATGCTTTAGATTCCGAAACAAGACTTTCAAAAAGTGATCTCGAGACCAAGACTAATTTCGAGGACTACACCTCCATTGGTAAGATATCCTCCCTTTCCATGTTTTTTTGCCGACGACAGCTGAACTGAGATTTACAGAACTTTAGACTCGCTGGGCTCAAATGTTGCAGGGGACATAAACCATTTAAAGTCACAAAGAGAGGTCTTCACCTGCAAAGCTTTTATAACTGGAGTTTAACATGACAGAAAATGGAAGACAAATCACTGACACCTTGGAAAGCAAGGGGCTACTGAAAAACATCCTGCATGTCTGCAAACTGAACTACTTTAAGAATTGTCTTGAGTACAAATTAAGTGCAGCTTAATGAACGGTTAAATGATGTGATGTATTGTTTTATGGCTGAAGATTTACCAAGTATTCATGTCGTGTTCACCAAGTAGAAGAGTTTAGATTTCAATACGTGTCTTCCAGCCTGGGCTTGTTGACTGCCCTCCAGCTTCCTCCGAGAGGTGTTATTATCCTGCATGTCGTCACATCTGTCTGATCCTATTAGATCACAACACATCTGCTGAGCTGATCAGCTCTGCAGCCCTGCAGATGGTGAGCTGATGACTGGTCATAATGCAGAAAATGAACATCAAATCACTCTCCTGAACACCAGCAAAAAAATCCCATCATCCTCATTGAAATAGTTCTGATTGTGGATTCCAGCTGATTACGTGGACGCTAAATAAAGTGATCTGTGTGCATGCATCAAACATTTATCACAAAAAAAAACATTCTGACATGCGCAGAGCTGTCCTGTTGGTCTAATCTGTCCCAAACAGCAGCAGAAGAATTGGTTACTTCCTGTCAACATCAATAATGTCAGGTACATGTTTCTGTCAATGGGCGTGTGTCAATAAAGTTTTTCTCAGGAGTGAGATCCATATCAAGCAGACTCAAGCCTCCGCTGTGTGTCCATTCCTCCATTATTATTTTCTGTCTACTTTCAGGTAAACAAGTCCAGATCGACTCCACCTGTGTTGTAGACAAACACTGCTGTCGCTGTCCATCTCCAGATGTTGCTCCTCCACTCTCCCCCTCGCTGTGTGACAGAGATGTCATTCTGCAGCCCTCTGTATTTAATGTTTATCTTTTTCTTACTGTCTTCTTCTTCTTCTTCTTCCTAATTAAGCTACAAGCTCAGCAGTACACAGCTGCCCAGAAATCGATAAACACAGGGAGGGTTCAGGTCTGCAGGAGAACCTTCAGATATGCCCAGTAAGACAACGTCTTTACCCCAACCAGGAAGTCATGACTGGATCAGGGGTGTAGCCGAATCGTATCAGTCTCTTCAGATTGATGTGTTTCCATGAAGCATTTTTGTTCTGATCAGGCTTTGATTCTGATTATTTGTGTCCATGTAGACATAGCTGTATTGTCTGTGCCCTGCTGTCTGCTCTGACTGATTAACAAAGCTTTCAATGGAATCCCTCCCAGAGGTTTTCTGGGATTTTACCAGATTTCAAAAGATCCTTTTAGAGCTTTCTCTCACTGTGCATGATGCCACCACTTTTAGATTTCACTTCATTATCAAACAGTGCACTGTTTGTTCCTTCTTCCCTGTTTGCACAGATGGTTTATTATGTTTGAGCTAGCAGTTTTAATGGATGTACTTCTTTTTCTTTCTTTCTTTTCTCCTAGAGGCCACTGCTTTTCTTTAATCCTTCTTCATTTCTACCACCTGCTCCTTTATTCGCTGCGTTTATCTTCTCCATGAATGCTGATAGAAACGTTTACAAGTTGTAAATATCGCCCTAGTTTTTCCCAGGATGTTTTCTTAAAGCTTATGACTTAATCAGAGACTGCAGGAGATCCCTTTTCCAAAATCAAACCCAGACATTGTTCCCTACATTTAATCGAATCACATAGAATGAAAACTTTTTGATGTAGTTCAGCTCAGCCAGTTCAACAAGCTACTGACCTCCTGACTGATCGTTCAGAGAAAGGGAACAAGTGAGAGGAGGAGAAGAGGGAAGCTCTGTCTTTTAAAAGCTTTGTCTGCTATTGACTGAGTGTGATTGGATTGGGACCAGTTATAAGTGCCTGTGTCGTAAATCTCTTAAGAATGAGCGTCTGCAGCAGTGGAGCGGGGATGCATGGGACAGTGTTTGAGTCGAATGGAATAGAAGACGAAACACACTGATGTGATAAAAATCTCAGACACCTTCTGTACAATAAATGTAATGAAAAGTGTGACGCAGAAAAGAAAGGAGTATGAGCATGGATGGAGGACATGATGAAGAAAAGATGACTTAAAGTGGGAAATAATCAAGACTTAGCAGCTCAGACTTTCTCTGTCTCGCTCTCATATGGCATCTCTTTCTCTCTCGCATGAAGTGATTTCAAAGGTCGGGAATTATACTTGGGCGGCCTTGAATATACCTGGGCGGGCCGCTCTATGTGTGGGAAACTCTGCAGGAATATAAAATCCTCCAGATACTTTACTGTAAGTATTTGAAGTGGATATAATTTGTGGAAGGTAAATAAATCCTGTTGATTCTTGTGATTTTAGAACAACTTGGCTTAATATGATTTGTGTTCTCATCATATAGATGATTAATGAGAGCTTAATGGTGAAGCTCAGTGAAGTTTAGTGGCTGTAATAAGTGTAGATGCTTGTTCTTTATGAGGCGTGAGCTGCACTGAGGAAGTTTCAAGCCTCTGTGAGTTTAACGTTATTGCACACTTAAAGCCACTGAGCCGCTGGGAGGAAAAAGGCATTTACAAATACAAGGTCCACTTGCATCGATGGTCATCAACAACTGACTCCCCACTTTGCACACTGATAGGAGCAGAATGGACTTTACTTCTTTTTGGAATGACGATCAAAACAGTTGGTCAACTTCTTGTTCAGAGGTGGGACAAAGTCATTGTTTTGCAAGTCACAAGTAAGTTTTTGGTCTCAAGTCTCGATTTGAGTCCCAAGTAAAGACAGGCAAGTCCCAAATCGATTCAAAAGTCCTACCCTTTGAATTTCAAGTCCTTAACAAGTCATCAGTTGCCTGTGTCCTGCATTGTTGTGTTAGCAGGCTAATGTTAGCACTTAAGTTAGTTTGTAGCTTCACATTGTAAATTTACATGAACTAAAAAGACTTACATGACACTTTAATAAGCAGTGAGTATGTTCTCCTTCTTTACTCGACTAAAACAGCTTTATTCACAAGGGGAGGAGCTGGCCGGCCCGTCCATGTAAACACAGCTCTCACAACAACACAGCTAGCGGGACTCAAGCTTCTCGCTCCTTGTAGACAGTCATGACTCAGAGAGACATTTTCACATTATAGACTTGATTTCTGAAATATGTATGTGTACAATGTCGCACATTCTTCCTTTAACATTAATGTAATATATATTAAAAAAACATGTTTGGCCCCTGATCTCAAGAATCAGGGTTTTATATCCTGATACACATTCAACATCAGATGTACTACAATGAAGACGACATGCAGTGACAGCCTTAGTCCTGAACTTTCTTTGTTCTTTTTCTTCCATCTGATGAATATCTATGTTTCTCAGAGGTTTAAAATGTAATGACGTGGCGTTTTTTTTACCGTGTTGTTGAATCATCTTTCATGCTGCTATGATGGGACAGGATTTGTGGCTTGTGACAGACTATGTGTCATGTGGAGGTGTATCAACACAATGCCTCACCAGTTTCATCTTTTATTTCACTCCAAAATGACTTTGACTTTGACTTTGACTTTGTCAGCATTGCTGTTCAAACTTTCAGGTATAACTCTGGAAAATATAGAGTATATTTAATAACAATTAAGTGATTCTGTATTTCCCTAAAATGTAATTACGCCATTATTTTTACTCCAGGAAGGTTTTTAGGACATAACCAGCTGTGTCTGTCTGGTACTCTTTCCAATATTACTGCAGCTCTTTCAATGACAGCCATATGGTCACTGTGTTTGTCACACAATAACCTTTATGTTGGGTTATTTCAGACTTTCTGAGCAGAGAATAATAAACATACCGGTGAAAGAGGAGGGCAAGATGGAGACAGTCAGTGTGTCAGTTTGTGTCACTCACAGAGAGGTTACTGATGAACAGATCAGATGCTGCATCTTGTTTGATTTCAGTCGAGCAGCTGTCAGCAGTCTCTTGACATAACCTGTGTGTTCAGAACATGTCAGACATAAACCTTTCTGTCACATGATCAGACAACTGAAAACAGAAGAAGGCAGCATCACTTTTCTGAAGTTGCCGTGTGCCCTGGAGAAACACTTCTTTTCAGGATCTTGGAGATGTTGTAAAACAACACAATAAAAGGATAACATCAGTATTTCATAGACGAGCACTCGTATACTTACACTCTGTGGTATGTGGAGTGTGTCAAAGAAACATTACACCCGCTGCGGTTCAGTGTCTCTGCACAGACTTTAGGAAATGTCACGTCTGCGCTCCACTTGCAGTATTACGTGTAGAAGTCCCACTGATACTCTAAAGCTCGCCTCAGTCTGCCAATTTTATCTTTCACGCAATGTGTGTGAATTCAAACTGTGCTCAGCACTGACAGCAAACATGGCCTCCTCTCTGTGCATGTCATCGAGGTGCTGATGCAACACAGTGGTTATAACCCTCCTATTCAAACTGCCCTTTGCAATGTGGCATTACCAAGCCGTGACAGGAAGGAAACTCATTGGAATTTCTAAATCCCTCCTCGGAAGTGAGGATGTGTGTGTGTGTGTTTGTGTGTCTATCAGTGTGTGGCCTTTTTGCAGGCATGCATGTGTTTATGCATTTACAGTTTTTGTGCCTATACTGTAACATGTTGTCTCTCCTCTTGCTGTATCGAAAAGGTCACACAGCGTTCATCCTGTCAGAGCTCTGTAGCACTCAGATCGCCTCTCACCACCACTGGCCTCTTTCACACACTGTGGAACCATATGTCCTTCATCTTGGGATCTGTTTGAATTCATTTTCTACCTAATAGTTATGGATGTGCTTTTCATCTTGTACCATATGTTGTGGATGGCAGTCACAGCTTTTTTGAAGCTGCAGCACAGAACATAAACAGACTGAAAGATGCAGATCTGTCCACAGCAGCATGTTATCTATTCTGCATGTTTCTCTGTCTGACAAATGTTCTTGGCTGTTATTCTGCAGACGATGAGTTACACCAACATGCACCTGCTAACCCTGACACACACCTGCTCATGCATATAATGTTCCCTAATAGTGCGGAGAATACATAAAAATGTTGCCCATATAATTAAAGATCCTGTCAATATGATGATTATAGATGCATAGGAATGAGAGAGTATAGCACACATTCACGCTTCATACAGATGAAGCCACCAACATATGCCCCTATTTCCGTGGTGGGCCCTCGACCGTGCTGTGCTGGATCCATGCTAGGAGTCCGTTACTGCAATGAGATCCCCGACAGTGACGTAGTAGATGGTGTAGTCAATGCGGGCGGAATTGTAACACTCCTAAAGCGCCACTTCTGGAAACTAGTTGCAACTGTTAATCTATCCACCAGGAGGAGCAGTGATTGTGGCAGCTAAAGTGATTACTGCATCTGAAAACAGATGCGCATAATGTATGTACATCTCACTGCATGAGAAGTCATATGGAAGTATGCAAATAGAGTTATTTAGAAAAATGTATTTTATATGTTTTTACCCATATGATCAGCATGGCCAGGGGACATGTTGTGTTGTCGTTGGATGGAATAATTATCTTGCAACCATGCATTTAATAGCTTGTTGTTTATACGTTAATTAGTAAGGCAAATGGCATTTTTTAAAAATGAATAATGTACAATTACATTAATGAAAGAAAGAAAGAAAGGTGTTCTGGAGTGGTCCTCTCCTTCCTTGCAGGAATCTGTGTCTGGGCTGACAGGGAGCTCTCCACAATGTTCCACTGCACTGAGATTTAGACACCCAACATGTCCTCCAATCCCCCTCTGATCTCACCGGCTCTGTTTCTCTGCTCCTCTGTGAGCTGAGCTTTCAGAGTCCATCTCAATGAAGAGATGTATGAGTCAACAGCAGCGTTGTTTGTACAGTGTGAAGCGGGGTTATTTATTGAACAACAATGCACACCTTCTTTTTATAACTACCGAGGTCATATTGTTTCTCTTCTGCAGTCATCAGATGTTTCATTTCAGATATGATCAGGTGATCTACTCCTAGGTGGATGATTCTCGCGTCAGCCTCAGGCATTTTATTGTCGACCACACTGGTGATGTGAAACTCCATTGTTGGTTATAAAAAGGTTCAATGGTCCATGAGAAAGTTTTAATGTAAAAAGATAATAGAAAGAAAATGGACTCCACACTTCAATGTCCCTCCCCGGGTACTTTACCCTCCCTTCAGATATCATTATTTTTAAATATATGTGCACACAGAATGAAACCTTTAAACAGCAGTAGTGTTTGAAATCGATTTTGTCTGAAAGAATTTCCGACTCTCCGTGTCTTGAATTGACTGAAAACAGAACAAGTATCTGAATGTCTGGAGATAATCATGTAGGTGAAGAATCTGACTGGAGAATAAAGCTGCTTCTTCAGTTGTATCACGTCATAATGACTTTCTTTAAAAGACGCGCAGCTTTATACAATTTGCTGCGTGAGCTAGAGGTGAGTTGATAAGGAACCAAACATCCTGTTGGTGATGCATCCCGGTCTGCTCTCTCACTGGTTCGTAAATACCGAACATGTTTGATATTTAAAACTCTAGACCAGGGAGGCTACGACTCGACAGGAGAAGTAAAATAATCCTAATGACACCACACACTTGAGGATTATTTAGACACATAATTGATTGTGACAAGCTGCCAATCATGCCATGCCCACGCCCCCCATTATTAGGGGAAGGGGGGCAAATCGGGCCTAAAATTGTCTATGCATATTTCATGCATGTGTATTTATGTGTTAATGTGTGTACTTCAAAAGAGACCCTGTGAGCACATCTGTTGAGGTTTTTTCGGTGCAATTTATGGATGAGGTGACGCCTGCGAGCTTGTTCAGGCAGTCAACTGGAGCTGTACTGATTTCACACTTGACCTGCGTCATTCTCAACAATCTGACAACACCTCCGACCTCTTACCAATTAGATTTCTATTTAATTTAAGATGTCTCTCTCTTTGCTCCTTCATCACCAGCTCTGACCTGCACCAATACTGGGGCGGCTGAGGCTCAGTTGGTAGAGTCGGTTGTCTCTCAACTTGAAGGTTGGGGGTTCGATCCCCTGCTCCTGCAGCCACATGTCCGATGCGTCCTTGGGCAAGACACTTAACCCTGAATCGCTCCTGCTGCTTTGTTGGCTACGTATGAATGTGTATGAATGGGATTAGTTATTTCTGATGGTCTCTTTACACAGCAGTCTCTACCATCAGGGTGTGAATTTGTAGGTGTGACCTGCGGTGTTGAAGCGCTTTGAGTCGTCAGAAGAGAAAAGCGATACAAGCTCAAGTCCATTTACCATTTTAATGCACTGTTGCTAAGCGTGAGTTGTCAGACTGAAATATATTCATAATACTTAATGTGTGAACTCTGTGGTTCAAATCCCTGTGTATAAAGTGTTGAGGAACTCAGGAAATTAAAGTGACCCACCAAGTTGATGTGCAGATTTCTCAATGGGACATTTATGTTATTTGGCAAAGACAAGAAAGACAAGTCAGCACATATAGTAATCCTGTAAAATAACTACTATAAATTATATATAGATGTTTGAGGATTCAGCCTCAGTCAGTGCAAAAGGAAGAATATGCATGAGAAACATGTTTTTTTACTTCTGCAGTAAATTAAATGGTCCTACGTCATTCTTTGTGACATCAAAGTAAAGTTCAAGGAGAACATATACAACCTACAGTATTCATTGAGACCCTGTTATGGGCAGTTTTTGACAACAGTAATGGGTGCAAGTCCTATAAATGTCATCCTGATTCTCTGTAAGAACCGTTGTTAGAGTGAACAATGTGCTCTTCTCTTTTTATGTTATTTGACTCAGAGGATCCACACGTTTACTAAAGTACTTCAGGATAATCACTTCAGGGAAGCTCTGTGTTTCCCAGAAAAACTCTATTGTGCTCTATCATGATGTCAAACTCTGACTGCCTCTATCCAAAGTGTCTGCATTTTTAAGTTTTGAGTATTAAATATAGATTTCAAATGATTGGTGGTGAAGTTGGCTTAATTTTCTTGATTTTGAACCCCTAACCCTACCCTGCCCTAACCCATCAGGGGGTCCTGTTTGAACTCATCGAGGTCTTTGTGAGTTTGATCCTGCAGCAGTATTATTATCAGCTATCAGCTCGTTTGAGAGTTTACCTCACCTTTGTGTTTGATCTCAGTATCTCATCCTCCTCCTCTTGCTTGTCTACATATCAAAGTGTGCTCTCCTGTGTGTATCCAGCTCTACAGGGAAGGTAAACACTGGCCTGTAATAACATTTTGATGGATACTAGTTCCAAAGAAAAAATAAAACAACATCCCCTGGAGTCTTATCAAAATACATTCATGTCCTTATCTACTAGTGACTTAAAGTGGATCCTGTATCTGTGTATATGATTGTCTTTTAACTGCATTGTTCTCTGTCTCCTTCTCTCTCGGGTCCTGCCTCCTGCCTCCTCCATCCTGGATCTTCTTCTGTGGATCCTCAAATACAGGTAGAAAAAAAAAGACGTCTTCTTGTTTGAATTTGGCCAGAGAGTAATCATGTACTTGTGTTGGTATTCTGTGTATCAAGGTGTCATTATGAGGATTTGGTGATCTGTTGAAGCATTGAAGAGCCAGAAAGCACTTCTGCAGTGTGTGCAGGCTGGTCGGCATGATTCTTCATGCATTTGTTCTACTCAGTTAGCACATAGACAAGTACATTATTTATTATATGATAGCATGTAAAACAGGTCAGACTTCCAACCCAAATTTGCACCATTTAATCCAGTATATATGTTAGAAAAATGACTAAAGAATAGTCAGGAGATCGAGTTCAGAGTTCTTTATGAAGGTATAAATCTCACAGAGTAGAGTAGTCTGTGAGAGGAGCTCACAGGACTAAAGGACACAGAGATATTTATACACCCACACAGAAACAACTCAGCAGATTCAGCCACACCTTCTTCATAAAATAAGAAGTTTCTCTTTCATAATTGGAGGTAGTTTTTTTATCGAGGTAATAAAATCAAGGTCGTGGGAGGCTTTTACACATCAAGGTTACATATAAGGCTATGTTCATCAAGGTAACATATCAGTATTTTTGTCCATCAACATACAAACGTGTTTCTAATAGTATCTCTTCAGAAGTTGTTTCGACACTTGGTCAGTCAAACACATCAAGTTTTGATATCAAAACTCATGTACGGCTGGTGGATATCAATTCTGAATCGATACATGTAGAGTAGAGGAGCTTTCAGCTTGTTCAGTTCAAAGTTATGAAAACCCAGCACTTAACTACTCTGATGAGAGAGCTGGGGAGACACCCATTGTAACTGTGGGAGATTATAAAAACCATCAGAGTGAAATGAAACAACAGGGTTAGAGGTTTAATGCTCCGCTGAAGAGAATTGGTACTTTCTGGTTTAATGAACACTAATGAGACCAAGTGGAGACTTTGCAGTACACATACTTTATACTCCAGATGTCTCCAGATGTGCAGCAGTGTCGTGTCACAGCTGACTCTATGGAGTATAAACCCAGAGGTCACTGGTTGGTTTGAATTGTTCAGTGTTGAAGTTGTTCTTGCTGCTCTGCTCTCTCTTCCTGTCTTGACTGGCGTTCTGTGAGGATCAGAGGTGATTTGTGCTGCTTCACAGATTCTTGTAATAATGTTTGAGCAGAGTCAGAGGCTTTAAGTGTTCTTGGTTATCTGTATGTAAATGAGCTTTAGCTTGTTAGGTTCTTGTACAGTTCAGGCTGAAAACATGCAGCTGGTCTTATTTAAGACTGTCCTGCTCTGCTGGCTGTAAATGTAGATGAAGAGTCTGATGTCTGATTGAGGAACAGATCCACAGAGAGACCGAGAGAACCGTGATACTGGATGGAGGAGGGAGGAGAAAATCGTCTGTAAGTAACAGGTGTGGTGCCAGGATTCCAGTTTTGGACAGTCCCAGGGGATTCTGGCTGGGACAGTCAAAACTGTTTCCAATTCTTACACTTGCTATGTACTTTTAAAGAATTTGCTCCAGATCCGAGGCGCATGAATCCATCTGCAGTTGGGCAAGGTAACATGACGTTTGTTCAAGCTTGCCCGTGCTAGTTTTACACGTCTAGGTAGCGTAAAACTGCTTAATTTGATTGGTCAATACTTCACACATAATAGCAGCAGAGAAAGAAATGTTCTAATTTAGGTGTTACAGTTATTAAAGCATCAGTTAGAAAAGTGTGTTGGCTGTAGTCCTCTGGGTGGACGCCCAGGTTTGAATCTGACCTGTGGCTCCTTTTCCTTATGTCATTCCCCACTCTCTCTCTCTCTCCCTGATTTCAGACTCTATCCATCTGTACCATAAAAGCACAAAAAGCCCCAAAATAAATAAATAGTGGAGGGGCCCAGGCCCAAAAGACCATAAGGACCTCCTTTAAAGTCACAGCTGGTTAGTAAGCAGGAGGACATCACTCATGGATTCACAGTGGGATGGATGTGTGTGCTTGTGTGTTAAAGGAGAGAGAGAGAATAGATGTTTTTCACCCCTGCTTCAGTATCAGTGTCCAATCTTCCCACACTGAGGCTGTCAAGCTGTTTTAATGATGCCTGTTTCTCTTCACTGCTTGTGGTGGTGGTCACACAAGGAAACACACTGAGTGGTGGTCTCACAAACACACACATTAACACAAACTGCACAGGCATACTGTTTCAAAACACTTTTATAATACCCTCAATACAAAACTAAATGGTCGTTTAGCGAAAGTGAAATTGCATGTGGTATTCCAAACGTTTAACAAATTGATTTCATAAACATTCAGCAGTGTTTCTGTGCTTGCTTTCTTGCACAAAAGGACACCAAAGAGAAGCAGATCAGATTTGTTGAACAGCCCAACGTCTCTGATTTGTTTTGTGCAGAAGTTTCTCTCAGCGTCACCGTGAGACTGAAATAAGGAGCAGACTGGATTACAGGCTCACTAACTAGATGCCAGAATTGGTCACAACTTACTATCCTTCTTCTGAGAAGCTTTTAAAAGGGCCACAGGGAGCATAAGTGACTGTAGCTTCACTCATGCGAGCACACACACACACACACACACACACACACACACACACACACACACACACACACAGCAGAAAAAATGACATTCCAACTGGAACCGATTATCTGCTCAGATTATTTTGTAGTCTGAGTAAAGATCCAATCTTAACCTCACCGATATGTTCAGAGAGCATCGGAGCTGCCCCGATTTATATCAAACATATTTGATATTTAGGGTTTCAAATCTCGACAATTGCGTCTTGACAGGGTCTGGTGGATGTCGCGCGTGACTATGATAACAGCAAGAGACAAGGGAGGACAGAAGTAATGGTGACTGGCAGCACGATGCAATCTGTACGGGTGCACTGGACACCTAAGAGGCACATGATAGTTTAAATCTTATGTCCAGCTCTTGCTAAACAACAGACATGTTGTCAGCGTCTCCCCTTTCCCTCTTTGTGCAAAGCATTACAATTTAGCAGTCAGATGTATTGTTTACATGAGGTGCTGCGTTTATCTGACGACACGATAATCTTGATTCAAATCCTGTAGTATGTGATGTTGTTGTTGTCTGACTCTGAAGCTGATTAGATGTTTCAATTTGGATAGGAAACAAGAGGAGCAAAGAAAAAAGAAGCACATTTTGTTAGCTAGTGGAGTAAAGATGTATTGGATGACTTCCACTGGTTTATACTGGAAGCCTGGAGGCCTTCAGACTGAGTAATAAGAGAGAAATGGGCGCTGATACCTCTTAATGAAGCTCTGGTGCACACACTGGGGCTGCTTCAGTCTGTCACATGTTGAAGCCAGTGAGTTTTCTTTTGTTTTTTCTTCATTTGCATTTGTTAAATTTGCTGTGTAACCTTGTGAGGTTTTCAGAAAGCCGCAGCAGCAGCTTCTTTTGTATTCAGGGTGTGCGTGCTGAAATGATGCCTGGTACAGCCCATTTCCTTCTTTAATAGGAAAAATGCTAACGAGAACACATCTAAGGACCATCCTTTGTGCAGTGGGTCTCTGCAGTGCACTGTGTGTGTGTGTGTGTGTGTGTGAATGTGTGTCTGTGTGTCTTACAGAACATTTCCTCGTTACATGTTTGGCTCTTGTTTTCTAAAATCAAAACTTCTGGTGTCTAATGAGCTTGCCCTGGAGCTGTTCCATTGTTAGCTTTATGGTGTCATATATTGAAAGTAAGTTTTAGTTCTCAGTCTGAATATTTACGTTACAAACTAAAGCTTTGTGTCAGCGCAGCTTTGTATTACTCACTCACGAAGGGAAATTTCTCAAGCAGGATCATTTCTTCGTTCCTATAAGTCAGGGGTAAATATCAGCTCTGTCAATGGATCCTTTTCTAAAATGTAATTAGTGCTCATTATTGTCTTCATGAATTCATTGTCCTTACAAGAGAGGATTAAAGTGATTGAAGAGCTCGGGGCTTTGCTTTGGTTTCTAAATCTCATTACTTTATTTCTGTTGTTTGAGGCTCGTGTTACTGTGTCTCTTTGTACCAGCTCACACACTTCTTCTTCTTCTTCTTCACAGTTTGTTTCTTTTTTTTAAAGATTTATTTTTGGGCCTTTATGCTTTTATTTCAGAGAACAACAGGAAATGAGGGACAGAGAGAGAGGGGGAATTACATGAATGAAAGGACCACAGGACAAACTTGAACCCAGACTTTAACCTCTGTTCATGGGGAACAACCACACCGCTACACCCTAAGTCCACAGGACATGGTAGTTGATGTTATCAGCTGTCATTACCATGTCCAATAAATCTAGCTGGAAAACACTGTTCTCTCCATTTTAATCACTGCTGAGACACATTTGATGTATATTAGTATGATTGGTCGTAAGAGGTTTTGGCTAAACCGGTTGGGCTCAGTATTTAAAAGAGTCAAGAGTCATATTACTTTTGACTCGTCAACATTTTGTAAGCTTTCTCTCACTATGTCTCTTCTAGTCCTTTTTTAAAATTACAACAAGCAAGGTAGAAGCAGAAACATGGCTGACAAAACACTCTTTTCAAAGGTCATCAATAACAACTTTTATGGGGGTAGATGGCCTAGCGGTTAAGCTGCTCCCCATGTATTTGGGCAAAAGCCCCCCAGGTGTACGGCCCGGGATCGAGTCCAACCTGTGGCTCCGTTCCCCGTATGTCATACCCCTCTCTCTCTCCCTCCCCGATTTACTCTATCCACTGGCCTCTTTATAAAAATAAAGGAAAAAAAGCCCAGAAATGAATCTTAAAAGAACAACTTTTATCACCATTACTCATTCAGATGCTGTTGTCATTATTTTTATTTTTTCTTCAGTCATCAGTGATTGTATTTTGTCATCTTGTTTGGTTTAAATCTGTGGACTGTAACATGATTATTTCTGTGGTATGAGAGATGTCAGTACTCTGCAGACTCTTCATTCAGGGTCGATTTCCTCCCCCTCAAGCTTTCACCCCACAACTCTGAATGCAGGATTACACTATACTAGTTTAGAGCTGCTAAATGAGCTTTAATCCCTGCTTTAATCCCATAAGGCAGGACAAGATCTCCTGACATATACATGACATGTACAGTAACAGGTTTTTAAATAATTACGTGTGAATGTGCGAGTAGCTTCCTCTGATGATGAAGTGTATAATTATAGTGGATGTATTCTTAGTCTGGTGTCTTGTAGCATGCTCAACATTTAGTTCATCTGGCTCATATCTGACACTCTGGAAACTGTCAATGAGATAAAATAGTCCTGAAGCCTTGATCCTAACACATGACCTGTTCCTTGTTCTATCATCTCCTTACCTGTGTCACTTCAAATCCTATATTTATTCTGTGTGGAAGTGAGGTTTTCAGGTTGTTCCTTTCCCCCCTTATGCTTATTTCTATTCCTCAAGGGAACAATCTGCACATGTCTGCTGCCTTTCTGCAAGCTTGGCACATTTTGTAGACAGATATTATGCACGATTATGTATTCAAAAGAACAATTCTGGTCTTGCTTGTTTCAGTTATTTGCATAATTGTAATTACTGAAGCTACTGAAAGATACCCTGATGCAGTCATGCATCAAGCACAGTGAATATCTACAGAAACCAAGCAAGATTTTGTTCATTTCACAGAGAAGTTCTGCTTAATGATACATGCACGCATTGTCTAACTTTTCCATTTTAAGATGAAATAAAAAAACATGTTTGAGGTCTGTTAGACAGCAGTATTAGTTAGGCAGCTACGTGTTTATGTGCAACCAGGCTTTCATTTAGCCCTGTTTGTGACTCCTCCACATATCAACATGTAGCGCTCCACTAAGACAACAGCTGGATACAGTTTGATTTGTCACAGATCAGATATGATAATTTCATGGTTGAAGCTTTTTTTTTTGTTTTAGATGTTTTTATATTTGTAGAAACAGACTTCAATATGAAATCCCTTCCTTTATCATTTCACATTCCTTATGCAGCAGCAGATTATTAAAATGTTTACACAAAGAACAAACGCCTGCATGTCAAAGAAAGCATCCTTTAGTTTTAACTGAGCTGTGATGCTGCTAACATCAGGGAATCTGTAGCTTTGAAAATGTTCCAAATCTGAGGTTCAGTTGACACAATTACCATCGCGTAGCTTGAAAAGCAGGGTTTGTAATTTTCTTCCAGATACACTTTTTTAAGGTTTTGGTTGGAATTGTCTTTAGGTCCTGACAGAAATTAATAACTCATGTGCTCTGAAAAAGGAATGAAGAAAATCTATCATCTGTATCAGTTTGTAAGCCTGTAAAAACTTTGACCAATGTCTGCCACGAGGTATCAATCTGATGAACCAACCACGCCTCCCTGTCTGCTCATTCTCTACCCTTTGTGTGCATTAGCCCACACATTAGCCAACAGCTAAGTTTGCGCTGCGCTAAATGCAGTGCATTTTAGGTATCTCAAAAGATCTGATGCTGTGGGAAAGATACTGCTCTGTTCGCTGCGATATTAACTGTGTATAATCGTAGTCATGTTTAATTCAGCATTCATTGATTATATTTGATATCAACCTAAAATGCCTGTAGTATGTGTAGTTTTACCACTTTGTGAGGACCTGGTAATTTAATGTGTGCAAGTAGCACTTTAGCTAGCTGCTAATGGCTGTAAACAGGACCTGTATGTGTATGTCTGCTTAAATGGAACTCTCCTTTGTAGTTCGAGCAGGAACAGGCATCTGAACAACTGTAGACGTGTGTGTGTGTCCCATGTTGTAGCAGAATAAACCAGTCTGAATGCTCTGTCCATCTTGACTCCTGTGAAGTGTGTCGAAAACAACAGCAGAGCAATATAAAGGACGTCACATGTGAGAGAGAGAGAGAGAGATAGAGAGAGATAGAGAGAATCACATGTTATAACCTCAGTAAGAAAACTCTTGAAATAATGTCTCTTAAGTTGCCCGAGTGTAAAACTGCTCATGGCTGCACTCGTGCTCAAGAAACGGTCCCAGTGAGGACGGAGCAAAACTGTGCCGCTGAAAAGACACAGTGTGCTCTGGCTATGTTTTTCGGGACCATAATTCATGTTTTTCACATCTATTAGTTACCACTCAGTCCAGTATATTCTCTCTAATGTCTTACATGTCAGTGCTCTGACTCTGCGTCAGAGATTTCTCAGTTTTATTATGGAGTGGACTCTGCGACGGGGGAATGCTTAAAGCTCCCTTAAGGGCTGTTTATATCTGTCTCTGCTGATGGAGCTGTGATTATATTGGAGGAGGCAGTATCCCTCGTCTCCTGTAGGGTGTGAGAAGTGTGTGAATGTGTGTGATAAACACAGCTGAGTCGTGTTCTGACACCACAGCAGCCGTTCATCAGAGATATTTAGGACTGTTGAATCTAGTTATCTCTTAAAGTGTGAAAAGAACATGTTATCTCTCTCAAGAAAAACAGCTGAGATCTTGATTTTTCAGAACTTATCTTTAAAGCACATTAATCTAATTAAAGTTTAGATGATGTATCTTTAGATCTACTGAGCTTAAAGCAAAACAAGCCCGGTTATCAAATGTGAAAAACATCAACTTATTTCTACTTCCCATGCTGTAAAATAATAAATTTATAGCACTTAAAAAGCTCCTTTCAAGTCTTCAGACCACAAACGTCCAACATTTACTCATTCACACACACACGCATACACGGTTGACTGTGCCAAGCAAAGTGCATGCACATTAAGATCTCACACATTCACACACACTGGCTTCAATATCTGGTAGACATTTTGACATGTCATTGGAAGGAGCCAGGAATTCAAACCCAGTCTTCTGATTGGTGGACAACTTGTTCAGTCAAAGCTGCTGTAGAGAAAATTTTAAGCAGCCCTGCGTCTCTGTATTAGAAGCTGGGATATGTAGGCTGTTAACATGTTTATTCCTGCTGTAAAAACTGACATCTTAACATGAGGTGTGTGTGTGTGTGTGACTTCTGGTTCTTTTGGAGGCAGCCTCAAGTGGACACTCAAGGAACTGCAGATTATTTGCCCTTCAACTCTGGAGGTCAGCGCTTGATAACATCACTGATTGTGACTAAATTGTAAAACATGAAAAAATAAAACCTGGCCTGGTTTTCTTCACACTGTTAATGTGCTGTGATTTGTTCTGCTGCATTTCTGTCCACACACTTCAGTCTCAGCAGAGTTGAAGTGTTCTTGAACAGAGGCTGAACTGGATCCATCTGTTTGTTAGAGTGAGGTGAAGAGGCCTTCTGATGACTGTTTGTCTCCTGCACTGCTGTTTGAAATGATTGTGAAGTGTCTTTGCAATCCTTCCAGTGTACAATGAACCCTCTCACATTCACTAATACTGCCAAGCTGAACATTTCAGACGCACACATATCAGTGAGACAAGCTTCAATCAAAGGGTCGTCTTACAAAATGAAATGTTTAGAATTTGATATTACAAGTTTAATTTTAAACTGATTTTATCTCAAAGCTTTGTGTTTGAGACTTGTTACCAATATGAAATAAACAAAAACTGAACCCAGATTTCCACATACTCACTTCGCCGCCCTATCGCTGCCTCGCTAGTCAATCATTGTGTTTCAGCGGTCCGTCTCTGGAGCGTGCCAGCAGCGCCACCACGTTCTGCTCCGTTTCAAACACGCTGCGAGTCTTTTTTTCGACTGGCACAGGTCAAGCTGGATGGAATAGAACGACCCAGACAGGAAGTCAGACAAGGAAACACACAGAGCCTCAGGTCAATTTCAAAATAAAACATAATAAACAGACTCATATTGTTTATCACTTTGTTAACATGACGTCGAAACAGCCACCGAGTGAACAAAGACAAAGCAACATGATGTTTGCACATTTTTCTCTTTATTCTCGCGTGATCTTGTAGTTCTCCTGTGATGTGTGTACAGCTGATCATGGCTGCGCTCCTCTGGGCTCAGGATCCAGAAACCGATCCAGTGGGGTAGGACACATTTCAGAACTCCTTTTCTTCCTCCATGACTGTAGATTATCATGACGCTCTCACCTTTCTGTCTTTGTCTTTCTCTCCTGTCTTCCTTCTTTGGCACAAAGTCATTCAGTCTCTCAAGTTCCTTCTCGACTTTCCTCTTAAAGAGGTGCCGTGTGTCGTTTTCACATCCTAACTTGCATAACAAGTGTAGACAGTGTTTCACTAGAGAGCTTGACTTTCATTTGTCTGAGCTTCACACTCTCTCATGCTGCGCTCCACTCATTCTCCATAATAATTGTTCAACATGCAACACTTCCGCAACCTTGCACATCACACAGTCTCTTCAAGGTGTGTGTGACCTCTCGGAGCATAGAGTGTGCACCGACTGTCTGACGGTAGATCTCCAGATTATAGTGATTTCTTCAAAGGGCATGGGGAGAAAATTACTGAACAAATTGTACTTTTACAAGAACATTTCCAACCAGATCTGGTTCAAGTCTGCTACAAATGGTAAATGGCCTTGAGCTTTTCCAGTCTATCAGAGGATAACATTTCATTTTTTAATCTTAAACTGGATCCAGACTGGGCCCATTTTAAACTCCCCTCCTTTAAATCCCCTCTAATGCTTTCTAATACTTGGAACATTCGCCCAAGACTACACCTCCTCATTAGCCAATCACGGCTTCTATTCAGTTTGAGCAGTTCCTGGTTTAAACAGAGGAGCACAGGTGCAGCAGAGGACACACAGGTGACAAACAATTGAGTTTTTTTGTGACTATTTTTTTGTTAAAGAATAAAACAGCTTTTGTTACATGACAGTCCTTCTGTCTTCTTTAGAGGAAATACATTTCATGAACAATCATGACAAATATCAGGGCTAACATTCCAAAACAGACCTCACAGGTGCTTTGATTTGATTATTCAAGAAAGTGGCTGTGTAGCGTGTGTGTTTGTGTGTTCTAGTGTGGATCTTAGCCCGTGTCTGAAACCACATTAATGTTCTGCCTACATACTCAGTCTATACTAAATACTGTTAGCGTCATACTAATGCACGTCCTTCTGTGTAACAAGACTTCATCAATCACATATCCCCGGTCCGTCGGGCCATACTGTATATAGAATGCAGTGATGGACAAAGAACACAACTTCAAATACAGAAACAAATATTATAAAATCTTCTGTCTTTCTCCGGTAAGATGGCCAATCATGTGTACGGCTTGTGTGTGTGTGTGTGTGTGTGTGTGTGTGTGTGTGTGTGTGTGTGTGTGTGTGTGTGTGTGTGTGTGTGTGTGAGAGAGTTTGTCATGGCAGCTGAATAACAAAAACATCCTTCCGGAAACAAAGTGGTGTTTTTTTTTTTTTTTTAAATGTGACAATGTTTCTGATCGGCTGATGTGGTCTTCATGAGTTTATCTCTGTCACTCGATACCCTCTGCCATTCACTTGAGTTGGAGCTGAATTGTTCAATTCTCCATCTGAAAAAGATGTAGAAGTGATGCTTCAAAACAAAGGAATGTGATTACAGTAAATGTTTTTGCGGTGTCAAAGAGATACAGATAGAGAGATAGAGAGGAGATGGTCAAGGAGGAAGGACAACACATGGCGGAGGCGATATGATGCGAGTACAAGTGTTGCAGGATCACATGTAGCTGTTCTCATAACTGTTTTTTGCATCAGAATTGTGAATTGTTCTGATCTTGCAGCTTTTATGATATGGTGCAGATACATAAACTCTCTGCTTTTGTTGCAGCGTATCTGCATTCTGTTTGTATGAATGTGGTGTCATGTAAAAGTGGGCAATGTAGTTTCAAATCTGAGATAATGTGTCAGTAATACAGAGTGATTCTGAAGGTGGTCATCAGTTGAATCAGCTGTTCGAAAAGATATGATGCTTTGTTTGTGTTAAAATGCCCTGTTTCTCGTTGAACCTGTCAGTTTTGGCTGATGCTTGAGTGCCAGACACCAATCATCAACGCTCATTAACATCTAAATGGATACATTTAAAGGTCGTTTATAATGAAAAATACACTTTGTCATTTTTCTCTAACACTAATATGTGTCCCTATTCCGTCTACAAACCCCCAATTATGAGAAAAGTCCATCCTCTCCGTCCTTTCCCTGCTCCACTTTTCAGAAAATGTGTGCTCAAACAGGCCGTTTGGAGATTTTCCCTTCATGACATCACAAAGGGCAGTAACTCCTCCCCCAGGTGGGTGACACTCCCACAGCTAGGTGTTTGTTCTGCCCTCTGAGTCTGCCTTCTCACTGTAAACAATAGGACATGGAGCGAGAAAGCCCAAGCTTTCTCGCTCCATGAGAAAGAGGGGGCGTGGAGAGGGGGCGTGGTCAGACACAGCTCATTTACATTTAAAGGTACAGACACAGAAACAGCCTGTTCTGAGCAGGTCTGAAATAGAGGGGTTTATAGACATGATCAAATACAGGATCAGAGTGGATTTAGAACAAGGCACTTCACAGACATGTTTTGAGGAGCTCTGAGACTTATTTAAACTGGTTGAAGAGGAGGAGGATATGTGAAATTTAAATTCACTGTTCTTGATGGTATATATTTTGGAACATATAATAACATGGGCGACTGTGGCTCAGTTGGTAGAGTCGGTTGTCTTTAAACTGGAACGTCAAGGGTTCAATCCCCAGATCCCGCAACCGCAGTGTACTTGGGCAAGACACTTAACCTCAAGTTGCTCCTGCTTCTTTACATAGCAGCCTCCGCCATAAGTGTGTGGATGGGTGTGCATTTGTGCGACATGCGTTGAGTAACAACTGAGCTTCCATTTTTTAGCAGAAGTCCTTCATACTGATTGACTATTTTCTGACTGACTTTGTACAGCTGACTTTTACATTGAAATACTTCCTGTCAATACTTAATTTTGCTCCTTTCCTCCACTTCACTCTGATCAATGCACAGCAGCAGCTTTAAAAGCAAACTTGAGTTCTTCGAGTAATCATTCTGTTGATATTTCATCCCTCTTTATCAAACTCAAAAAGTCATTTAGGACTTTGTTTCTTTTTCTTTGTTTTCTTTCTTTCTTTCCTCTGGCTTTTTTTATCTCAACAAATGCTCCTCCTTCTAAGAGTGATTACACCGACGGTGTCTCATTTGTCTTTAGCCTTTAACCAAGATTTACTTTTAAAAGACAAGTCTGCATAACAGATGTGACAAATGAGATGGAACTGCAGCAGGTAATGAAGCTCGGAAACACTTATCTATCATTGGAGAGTGAGGGAGAGAGAGGGGGAGGGAGAAAGAGCGAGCAAGCAGCAAATAGAGAAACAACAGTGACATGTAAGACAGATGAAGAAGATCCAACAGCCAATAGAGATTACCAAAAATTAAGTCCAACAGGTTGAATCATCTCTTTACAACTCAGGCCATAAAACTACTTCACATCTGTCCTGTAGCGCATTTAGCAGTTCATTTAACCCTTTGCTTGTGTTTTTGATTCAACAGTATCTGGTTGTCATTTAGGAGGTTTCAGATTAAGTCACAAATTCCTCTCGTGAAACAGGCCCTGAGTTGTTTTAACATTTGGCTTGAAGCCAAGGCCCCCTGTCCCCCTAGCTTTTTTTCCCGGGCAGAAAAGCGCCGGCTGTGGGCTCAGAAGTGTTTGCATGAAGTGTTTGTTCGCTGAGAAGAAAAGCGCTGCACGTCCGTCCTGTCTCTATGACAACAGCTTGTTGACGACGGCCGCTATATGACCGACACGGCTCCGTTACTTTTTACTGAATGTTTTATATTTCAGATCGTTTTTTACCCAATCCGACACGGAGCAGAGGATGTGGGTACAAGACAGGATCCATAGGAGGCTAAAATGCCCATGACGTCAACAGCGCCTTTCTGAAAAGTTGCAAGATTTTCAACTTGAGGGCCGCACAAAAACGCAGAGCACTTTTTCTCCATGTGGACGCTTTCTGCTGCGAATGCTCTCTACTCATTGAAAACAACTGAAAAAAGACGCTGGCGCTGAGAAAAAAATGCTAGGTGGACACGAGGCCTTGGGGATGAAATCAAACATTCAACTCTTCTTCTGAGTTGTGTATTGAGGAACACACTCTTGAAGTGTCCAGACCTACACTATCTGGCAGGTAGACTTAAAGCGTGTACTCCCTGAGGCTTAGCCAGATGTTGTACTTTCTTAAACCTTTTCTTTCCCCACAACCTGTGACATCCAATTTCATCCATACAACAGCTTTAATTCATTTACTCATTGTTTTTAACTCGGGTACTGAACCTTCACACTGTAATCTGACATTAATTAGCTCTTAATTATCCGGCTCACACACTCTCTGCTTAACATTATGGAGGAGAATTTTGCTGTTAAAGTCTCCACGGAAAAGAGTAATGCACACAATCTGCACAGACACAGAGATATCTTTTCATTCTGAAAACTCCTGAGGTGACCCTAAATAACTTCATCAGTTTGAAAGTGAGTCCAGCTTCTTCACAGTCGTTCGCTCCGCTGCTTTCTGCTGTGTGATTGATGAAGCTGTTAGCCCATAAGATGGTTCAACAGTACATTCATCTATTGGCCTGGCTCTTTAGTGGAACAGACATTTATACTCATCAGTCTGCAGCTCTATGTTCAAATCATCCTGAACACAAGCCAGGATACTCATAACATACACAAATTTAATTGTATGTGGAAAAAGGGCTAGTTCTTCTGTATAGATGTACATACATTTGTATATCTGGGATGCTAGATCATAGCTTTTCAATCCATCCTGAAATTTGATTTAAAGGCAGGGTTGGTAATTTTTTAAATCTAGCATGATTTTGAAAGTAGCATTCCCTCTGTGCTCCGTCTGCACCCACCCCCTCCCCTCTGTGCTCCCTCAAAGGCCACGCCCCCTCACTTACATGCTCCAGAAGTGGACCTCAGCTCGTCACTTGCATTGTGTAGAAACTACGTCGTCTCATGTCTCATTCAGCGGTAAATAAACTCACAGTATAAACTCTGTCATCGGTGACGCACTTTGAGTGTGGGCTAGATCGCCCAAGAGGTAGAGAGCGAGCAGGGAGAGAGAGAGGCGTGTGATCGGTTCATCAGTTTGGTACCTCGTGCCAGACATTGGTCAAAGGTTATAGACTTACAACTGCTACAGATAAAATGTTTTCTTTGTTCCTTTTTCAGAGAACATGAGTTATTAATTTCTGTCAGGACCTAAAGACAATTTTAACCTAAATCTTACAAAGTGGATCTGGAGGAAATGACCAACCCTGCCTTTAATTCAAGAGGTGAGATCCGTTTTGATCATAAGAAAGGGGAACAGGTGGCTGTGGCTCAGTGACCCTCAGTGGTCATCTCACAGCCAGAACTTCAGGGGTTATATCCCAGATCCTGCAGCCTTATGTTGAAGTACCTTTGGGCAAGACACTGAACCCAGAATTGCTCCTGACTGGTGTAGCTAGCGGGGTGTGAATGGGATTCTTAAATAGCAGGGCTGTCAGCTTTAACTAGTTAAACGCGTGGAAATCTGAAATCAATGCATTCATTTTTTTTTTTTACTGGCTTGCTATTTTTGTCCCTTAAGGCACCCCATGGATAAGCCTCCTAGGTGTCTCCCTGTAGTCACAGTGATTGATCTTTGAATGGCTCTTATTTGCTCTTTGTTTGTTATTTAATTTGCCAAAGAAATAATACAGGAGTAGGATTAGGATTTGCACAAGAAAGTTTGAAAAAGTATTTCATTTTTTGAAACCAGTCTGGAATATATTTTTTCAAAAATAACACTTGGGGCTCAGGAATTTAAAAAAATAAATCCTGATGTGCTGAGGCATTTAATAAAAAAATGTGAATATGACACATGAAGTGTGGCAGAGAGATTAGAAGAGTCACCTCCTCCACTAAACAGAGAATAATCTCAGCAAATACAAATACCTCCCCATGAATATTCATTACAGTTATATCACTCACAGGTATTCTTTTTTTTTTTGTGCGCATTATGATTTTTAATAATATCTCATATTAAATTAAACTCCTCACTGGAACAAGGTGTTGGCAGGATATCTCACCAAATTAATTCATGCATTAAATAAGAAAAAGACAAGTATTTATATTAAGTGGAAAAGATGGTTTTCAGTCCTGAATCTCACTCACCTCTGATATTATCTTACTTTCTACAGAGATGACATACTGTAGCTTCACTCATTATCAGGCTCTATAATCATCATACAAATCCACATAATAACCATGATACATCATTAAACTCCTGCTGATTCCAATATTGAGTCTTTGCTTTTAAATGTCAAACCCTGAAGCGATAGAAGAAGACGGTTATAAATATCAGAACAGAGCAACATTACAATCATTAGTTAGGTTTCTATGGACTAGTGAAGTGTGATGTGTGACTTCTGCTGCAGGCTGTGAAGCATATAAGAACCAATGAAACATCCAGCACCTGCTTTGTGGCTTTAAAAGTGTTTAAAGGAGGAGAGAGAGAGTCCACACCGCTGTCCTCATTCATACACGGCCTGAACGCAAGGGATGTCAGACTATCAGATGTAGCATGCAAAACCTCTTCTCACACACTCCCGAACCCGTGACCACATCACCTCTGTCCTTTATAACCTCCACTGGCCCCCCATCCCCCACCATATCCACTGCAAACTCATCCGTCTCATCACCTTCAAAGCCCTTCACAACCTGGCTCCCCCCCCCCCCCCCCCCCCCCCCTACCTGTCTGAGCTCCTCCACTGGCACACTCCCACCCGCACTCTCAGGTCAGCTGACTGAAACCTCCTGCCCCCCCTACAGGATCAACCATCGGTCCTGGGGGGACAGGACATTCTCCATTGCTGCTCCCAACCTATGGAACTCACTCCCCAAAAATCATCAGAGACTCTCCACCTTCAAGAAATCCTTAAAAACTCACCTCTTCAACATCGCCTACAACCATACATTATTTCTTCGTTTTTGTTTTCACTGTTTTGTTTTGTTGTTATTCTTTGTTAAGCGTCTTTGAGTACTTAGAAAAGCGCTTTAAAATTGTGATGCATTATCATTACTATTTTTATTATTAATACCATAACCGGAAAAAGCTCAAATAAATCCTGTGAGTTGAATCTCAGGTCATATCGCCCACCTCGAGTTCATGGCTTTTCTGTTACTATTTATCTGTGTGCAGCAAAGCAGATCCATTAGCAGTCTGTTTCTGTGTGGAAGAATGCGGACTGTCACATTGCTCTTATTGTTTCTTTGTATAAAATAAAATAAAAAGAGAGAGGATTAAAATTCAGGCTAAGAGAAGAGGAACCCATTAGCAGTCAATGACATAGGTAGAAATATCTGGTTTTCTGCTTTACTTTCTTTCACTTGTTTTCACACTAATGCATACTGGAACCTCAGATTGTGGATTTTCTTTCAACATCAACAGGACTCTCAGGAGATGAGGACCTTGTGAAATCTACTGTGAAGAAAAGTTGTTTTAGTACGTATCTGTAGTCTGTATTTTATTTCTCCTCTTTGCTGTAGTGGATAATGGACAGATTAACTGACCGCCCGTTGACGCTCTGTGTTTAAAATAGACAACACAGGCTCACAAACACATCCAGTTTGTTTCACTCTGACAGGATTTGTAGCTCCACATGGGACGCCAATGCAATGCAATTTGGCTTTTGGGGTTCTCCAGATGACAAGGTTACAGACACAGAGAGAGTGTTTGTGTCCACTCAGCTTCATATGAGTGTCCGTCTGCCTTTCCATTACTGCGTCTGAAAGTGTTTGAGAGTGCTCTCCCTGTTGTGACACAATTCTCCTTGTGCTGTATAAGATAAAGTGTTACGCCTCGTCTAGTGGAGAACCAGACACAACATGAAAAAAGCCCACATCCCTCAAGTCCCTTTATGTTTTTCACATAAAGATGAAAAAATAAAAAAATATTCTGTAATATGTGTAAAAAGGAACCCTGAGGACAACCGAGCACACACTCTGTGGATTGTCATGTGAATAAAATGATACAAGAAGTTTTTACTCACCTCCAGTCGAGCCTGCTGCAGACACACGTCAAGCTGGACAGAAAAGAACGACCCGGACAGGAAGTCAGACAAGGAAACAGCCCATGTTCTCGCCATCTTCACATCTTTATCCATAGTGTAATTTCTTTCTTTGTGCATTTTGAGTTTAAAGAAGTCTAAAAACTACCATATTTCATCCTGCCCCGTCGTCCGCCATGCATGTTTACTCCAAAGATCCCTTTTGACAGCAAGACATTTAGCAAGAGTTTTTAGTGTCAGGACTCTGGTTGTTGGTTAATGGAATTTGTCAGCGTGATGACAGCAACGTTGTGACCAAAACAAAACACCTCACACCATAGGGAACAAAACGGTCACATTTATGATTAATTGTCGTCCGGTGTGTTCTCACACTTTGTCAAAAGAGTTTAAATATCTTTTAGTTTGGGCCGGACTTTGCAGAACCGTGCTGGTGAAACTGGACGGGCGGGGCAGGAGAAGTGTGGCACAGGAGAGGAGGCGGGAGCTGAGGGATGAAGAGAGTGTTTGTTTAGGTCTGAAAATGGGCTCTGATATTGCATAGTAAGTCTTGAAATGAAGCGTTAGTAAAGACCTTTTTTCTGTGTGATTAAATGTATAAATTATCATCAGAACTTTTAAGGCTTAAAAAACTTGTTTAAAAAAAATCTCTCATGATTCAAAGTTGGTCCTGAGCTTCTGAAGTTTCTTCATGCAGAATCAAAGTTTTCAATCTGCTCATGAATTAAGAACATTAAATAATATCTGTAGATCATGAGCCGGAGGTTTTTTCTCTCACTGTCGGCTGCAGCTAAATCAGAGAATGAAACACTGTGGGCTGGAAATTAACTATGAATGAGGACAGCCAGGGGTCGGACGCTTTGAACCCTTTTCTCAGTAATAGAGTTGAGTGGACTGGTGCTCGTGGTGAATATGAATTTTTTTTGCACACACAAAAAAAAAGGAGGTTTGTGAGATCTTTGTATCATCTACCATGACAGTAAAATATAAAGTTGTAATTTTAATCAGTTGACACATTGATGTGGACTGCAGACTGAAGGTTTACAGGACTGCTGCCTGACTGTAATATTGTTAAAACCTTATTTAATAAAACATATTAACAGGAAGTATGATTCCAGTATATGAAGCTGCCATCTGCCAACGACATAATAAATCAAACAGCTGTCTCCATCTATCTGCATACTAATGCAATTTAATGTATTGAGCTGTAATTAAAGACTGTTAAAATTATGTTCCTGCAGACTGACTGCCATTTTCCTCATAGTTCGTGCATGTCGGGGTTTGTCAATGCAGCACTTCGGTGCCATTCGCAGCCACTCTAGTCAATGCTCCTTTTTCAACAGCATGTGTCCGTCTCAAGAGTGTGCCAGCAGTGCAACTACACTCTGCTTTTCCGAGTTTGATTTTGAAAGAGCCCGCTGCAAAATGCGTCAAGCTGTACGGAATAGATCGACCCGAACAGGAAGTCACACAAAGAAATGCACATAGCATCCCGTGATTTTCAAAATGAAACACAATATACACACGCCTGATTGTATGTTCCATCCCTTTAGCAACATTACGTCAAAACAGGCACAGAATTAACAACAAAGCAACCTCAGAAAGACAAAGCAAAATGGTGTTTGCACGTTTTTCTCTTTATTCACGCGTGATCTGGTAGTTCTCCTATGATCCTGTGAACGTGTGTGTGTACAGCTGCTCAGGACTCCAATCTGCTGTGCTCCAAAAACAGACCCATTGTGGCAATGGGCACCCTGTTGAATGGCGGAAAAAAACTGGGCTCTGACGGCACGCAGCGCACATGAACGATGTGGACTATGTGGAAAATGTAGGTAATGTCTCCCTATAGGGCACATAGTATATATTCATGGTGTGCACAGTTACATTGATATCAGTACGGAGTATAAGAGAGATTCAGTAATGATGTAACAGTATGATGAACTTAATTATACGCATGCTGCACCCTAATTATGAATGCAGGAGGAATCTGTGTTTGAACTCATTAAGTAGTTCCACCTCTTTGGAACTATAAAACAGGCTTTATTTTGCATCATATTTATTTGATGATTCCTGAACCTGTCAGTTCTTTCTTCTTTTGTGTTGCTGCTTGAACCTTTTATAATGAACTCAGCGCCCTCTCCTCTGAGTCTAAAATACAAATGAGCCGAGTGAAACAGGAGGAATATGAATGAACTTTACAAAGCAGTCCACCTGAGTCGTACTGCTCTCATGTGCTGCAGCTCCACAGGGGAAGTCTGAACAGAAAACTTAATTATCATCAACACAAAACATGATGCTGATTCTATTTGCAACACTCTGTTGTGATATTGTGTTTTTACAGGTTTTACTGAGTAAACTTCCACGATGTCTCCTTCCCCCTTTATTTGCAAGAAAACTTCTCTGTCTGCCTCTGCATACTCACTGCTCTGGTGTCTGCTCACATAAAGAGCTTCTCTGATAATGAGCGGCTGTTCCATATGGCGGCAATGCTAGAGGAGAGGTTAGTTAGAGCTGATTGGTGAACATCAAGTCGAATGTTGTTACAACAAAATTAAAATGACACGAGTAGCTGGAGAAACAGAAAATGACGAGCGGAGGAAAAAGCACAATTAATAATGTTTCTGTGTCCGCTGTCATATGAAATAGACCAGAAATATGTTCACGTTAAAAAAAGCAGAATTGTAAGATATATCAGAGAGATTCATGTGTGTGTCTTTTCCCCCACAGATAGTTTCACCATTCTGTCCAAGTCAGACTGGATCCATACTTTGACAGTTTGATCTTTAATATTGAAGCTTTGGTAAAAATACAAAGAAAGACAGCTCAACCTCAAATTTCCCATGTCTCACCTTTACTCATCTACTCTTACATAAGGGTGTTTGATTTCCTCCCATTCAGGTTCCATACACACTCCTTAAATACTTATTATGACATTTCTTCAACTAGTCTCCTGTCCTGGGACTACAGATTTCTGAATTAAGCTCAAGGGGCTGTCCCTGTCAAAATACATTTTTTAAATATCTTCTTTGCCATCTTCAGAGGTACAGTAGTGACAGAGGCGTTACAGCGGCGAGGCGGGATCGGTGGAGCCAGCAGGTAGAACAGTGCTCTGTGTGTGTGTGTGTGTGTGTGTGTGTGTGTGTGTGTGTGTGTGTGTGTGTGTGTGTGTGTGTGTGTGTGTGTGTGTGTGTGTGTGTGTGTGTGTGTGCGCGCATGTCTGAGTGTGTGTATGTGGAGCTCTGCTGTTCCTCTACCAGCATGCTTCCTCAATGCCTTAATCCACATACTGCAACACCAATATTACACCAATGTTGAATAAGTATGAACGTGCAAAGATGTAATGAAGGCGGAGCTTCGATGTGGCGCTGAATCACACTTTGCAAAGGGCGACTGTGGAGTTTAGTCAGCAAGGAAGAAAAGAGCCAAAAAACGTGTTGAACCTAAATGACATGTTGAAAAATCACAGCTGGACTGTGTTAATGTCATTTATGTATTTTTTTACTTTCTAAGTCGTGGGTGTGGCTCATAGGATTTAAGTTGACCTCTGCAAAGTGCATTGCACGGGGTGATCACAATACAACCCTCACAGCTGGGAGGTGAAGTCTAGTCACGTCACCCTAACAGTCAGCTGTGCGCTGCATTCGAGGGAAACACTACAGTATTTGTAGTTCAGTATGTAAGCTTCTACTCCACATCGTTGATGAAAATGGATCTGCGTCTCAGCTGGATTGCTCGTTGTTTTATACAGCCAGTTGTTATTCCAAACACATCCTCCGCTAATTTGTGATAAAAGAGTCTGATCGTATTAATAGCCTTTTAATCCTGCTGATGAGATGACTCATTCATCACTGATCACTCTCGAGCTCATGCAGCATCAGACATCATTTTTTAGCCTATGTCATGAAATAATGAAGTGTGTACATAAGCTGTCTCCTGAGGTCTGGTTAAACATCGCTTCTGAAACCGTGAAGAAAAACGGAATATTTAAGGCTTCAGAGGAATTTTTTAGACTGGCAAGGAAAGCAATACAGATAGTAGTTTAATTATACTTCATGAATACTATTTAAGACACAATACAGAAGTTATATAATACAGATACAGAAATACATTGTTAATTCCTTCATGAGAGCGAGTGTGTAGAGAAGAGGTCACAGCATGGCAGTCTGAACATCTCATTAGTGCTCGGAGACTTCGTGTTCTCATGTAACCAGATCAACTAGAACAAAATCCGTCTCCCCATTTCTCAGTAGAATGAAGAGTTTAATTTGTTCTCATGAAATTGATAAATCCCACAGAAAGAGCATCGTTATGTCCTGATGAACAATGCAATACTAAACTACGAGCTTCAGTCAACTTGAGGAGCAGCAGAGAAACACTGAGTGTGTCTACATGGACCTGAGTATCCTGGTTTTGTCCAGGGTTTTTCAAGTATCCTGTTTTTGTGTACATTTGTGTATGCAAACATCATATCCTGATTTAAGAAACTGGGATAAGCCTTTATTCTCATTTTGAGAAACACTATTTTGCTACCTGGAGAAAATGAGACACTGTATGTATACCCCTTATCCCGATGTCTGCAGGCGCTGCCACATGCAGGTGATGTATCAGCAAAACAAACATGGCGGCAGCAACAAGAGCGTGTAACTTCTGGAGCAAGGAAGAAACTGAGTTTTGTCTCTCGCATCTTCCCACATTTCTCCCTTGTCCTACACAGTGATCTGACCACCAGTCAGAGGCGAGGTCGCTCTCTCCTCTCGTTGCTGGAAATGAGGTGGATGCGCCATATCTCCAACTTGATGTTAGCATTTAATAGTGCTAAGCTCTCAATAAGCTACAGTGGTCTCATTTTTCTCAGATTTCCAAATTGCCGGGGTTTTTGTTTAAAGAAAATACACATCAGTGGGGGACTGCACAGATAGATGCAGGTATCAGAAACCATGAGACTAATATGTATCATATGTTCAGGGATATGAAAATCAGGTTTCTCTGTGTGTAAACAGCATATCCCCAGTATGTTAGAAAGCAGGATAAGGCTTATAACTGGGATACTGAAGTCCATGTAAACACACTAAATGTTTGGCACTCTAACCGTACAGTAGTCCTGTAAACAACGTTATCTCTCCAGCTGGTTCAAACACAGACACTGCAGAGACGCAGTATTCGTTTGGCTATTGAAATGATTTGTGTTACAGTGTTTTTCTTGGATGCATACTCCAACTGGAGGACATGAGATGCAAAAGTGTTCTCTACAAGCCATGTTGTCAAGCAAAGATTTTTGTGTGCTCGTGAATGTGTGTGCATGTGTGTGTGTTTGTGTGTGTTTGTGTGTGTTTGTGTGTGTTTGTGTGTGTTTGTGTGCGTACCATCATGAGACAGGATGCGAGTCTCACTGTGAAACCATCTGCTGCCTCTCAATGTTGGCTCCCTTCCTGGTCTCCAGAAGGTCACAGAAGAATGTTAAAGACATGATGGAGGGAAACTTAAAGTTGTTCCTGTATGTGTGTTTGTGTGAGTTTATTTATGCATGAGAAAGCTGAATACTCATAATATGGTCAGTCTTAATATGGTAAAGTATGTTTGTGTTGTTGAGTTGTGAGTTTAAAAAGTAAACTATCTTTTTAGTTCATCACACCTTCACAGATGCACAACCGAACTCTGACACGTTGCCAAATGTTACTCAGCTTCCTGGCATAAGGATCAGCACCACTGCTCCGGCTGGCTGACATCAACAGCCTCTAGTCATGGCAAAGGACAAGGAGCAGCCTGTCACAGCAGCAGAGGTCAGGACGGGAACAGTGAGGGGGGCAAAGAGACATAATGTGTCCCAAAGGAGAGAGACAAGACTGACACAGGGAGCGATGGAGGTTTAATATGACAACCTGGCACTGTGGAGAGAGAGAGAGAGAGAGAGAGAGAGAGAGAGAGAGAGAGAGAGAGAGAGAGAGAGAGAGAGAGAGAGAGAGAGAGAGAGAGAGAGAGAGAGAATGGGCACTCAGAGAGACGTTCAGGTGATGTCTTTCCAACAGAATTTACAGCATTGGTATCATGAAATGTTGCTTTGATAACCGTCTGGCATCCTCCCTGCAGTGCTGGAGATCACAATCCAATGAGAACAATGTGAGGAATTCCAACTTGTTTGATTCTTCTGTTTATTCAGAATCATGTAGCCTTAATTTCACTCTGATTTAATAAAAAAACAAATGATCTGAAATCCGAATCTATTATCGGTGACAGCTGTCTGGTTGCTTATCTCTGATGAGTGTACGACTGACTGATCAAACACCCACTCTAATGAGAGAGAAAGGTTTGATCTGATGTAATCACATGGAACCATCACTTTTCCATCATGAGTCCTTTTTCTAAATTCACTGATCATTTCTAGTCCTGCACTCAGACACACACACAGGAAGACATTCAGCAAAAACTCTCAGTAGGAACACATTTATTTTTTCTCTGAAGCATCGTTTGGTTTCATACATAAGTGTAGGTGTCTGAGTAAGTTCAGCCGTTTCCTTTCTGAGCCTAGCTGACAGCAATTCAGACGAACACACTGATTCTGTGGATGCAACTTTGATGCTTCTTTTCTGTTAGAAAACAAACATGAAAGGATACTAGTTCTGATACTGCAAGTGTACGGATGTTCAACAGAATTGGGTGTAAATTGTGTATAAAGTGTGATGCTCTCAGATAAAAGCTTCACAGCCCACTCAGCTCATTAACGGCTTCAGCTGTGAAGCGATGTACTGTTTGTGTGTAAGAGGAAATGAAGAAGAATATTTGATCCAACTTTTGTCGAAAACATAATATGAATCTCTATAAAGTTACCATATATACTGAGAAACAGTCATGACATTAATTACATCATTTAAAGAGTCAATAAACCCTAATAAAACATGCTGTGTTGAAGTGCTGGTTTCTCGGACAACAAGGCAGCAACCAGTATGTCCTTTGGACCAGAGAAGGTAGATGGTTTTAACACACCCCCACATGGCCGTTTTGGACGCCCCTTGGTTTCCTAGACAAATGGCAAACCAACAGGTGTTGCAGCGATGGAAGCGGGCAGGAGAAGTGGTTCAGATAGAAGTGATTGTACCCGACCTAAAAAGCCTCTGCATGTTTCTAATAAGCTCCACGAGCAGAAACGTGCTCAAACTAGGATCAATATTGGAGATGATTTTGAAAAATGGAGAGAGGTTAGAACACAGAAAGGTTTACAGACCGATGCAGAGCTGGCTAAACACTGAAGCTTCAGTGTCCACCACATGGCAACCTGTGTGAGCATCGACTCTAGAGAGGAGGGGGGGAGGAGACAGCTCTCTACAATGTTTTGAATTTGGACTGCAGTACCCATTTTAAACACTGGGTGTCAGAGTTACATATTGCTCCTTTTAGGTACATGACTGCCACCTATGGTGTTGCATGTGCCTCACACAAAAGTGCTGCATTGGCTTTTTAATACAACTTTTTTCCTCAGGGAGACTACGGCGACCCACTGGAAACAGTTCCACGACCCCACTTCTGGGTCCAGACCCGTCAGTTCAGACCAATGTGTCTATAATCATTGTTAGATTTTTTGTTAATTAAAACGTTGCTTATTATTTCCCCACCGTTATTGTTCCAGACAGCTGAAACTGACAGCAGCTGTCCTAACATCATCCTGTTGCTTTTTCTTAAGTTGCTGTCAATCAACTTCCTTCGTCCTCTAATCTTTGAAGAGGTGCTGCAGCTGGTGGCTCTCTGTTTACTGCAAAGTAAATACTTTAATGGGGAGGTAGTGAAGTGGAACGAGCATTTGTCTTAATTACTGCTTTCCTATCAACTGTTTATTGGTTTTATTTATATAGATATAGGCTGAATTATTTTCCCTGTCTGGCTTTCTAAGATTACCTCTATTAGCAATGAGGTCCAGTGACCATGACTAACACTCCTTGACTGGACCTGAACCCCAAAGTGATGCTGTACTCCACAGACGTCTGGCTCTCTTGAGGAGCAAACTGTTATCACGCCCAACGTCTTACAGGAAGTGTTCACATGATTTTAAACCAGCTAAGGGCTGCAGTGTTGTTGCAGACAACTCACTTATAATAGGAGCAAAACAGTCATAAATCAATGCTCCCTGCGGAGTCACAGGTAATCAGCTGGGGGGTCTATTGTGATGGAAACCACTGGGATGGAGTCACCAGAAATAGACAGAGGAGCTCTTTATTCAGGACAGAGACAACAGCAGAGGAAACTAGAGCTCCAAGAGTCATTAACGCCAGAGAACAAGAACCACAGAGTGTCTGCAACTTTACTGTAAATGATGCACTTCTGCAGGTCACAGCTCAGAGTGGAGAGAGTGCTGTGTGTTCTGGTGTCAGGTTCAGAAGTGAGATCAATACAGAACTTTTATGAGCTGTGTCCTGATACCTGATGTATGGGGAGTCGAGCAGATGAGTTTCACTTTCAAACTTGTATCTTGGAGCTTCTGGTAGGGATCAGGCCTGCAGCTGTGAAGGAACAGTTTGATCAATGACAAGATATTCTGCAGCTCTGTTTTTGTTAGATATTTATAGGAATAACAATGAGATTTGCAATGTACTCATTTAACTTTGTTCACGCATATGGAGTGTGACCTGTAAATGATTACTCCCTGGTGATGCTTTTAAAAATTGATAACCGCTTATTTAAACTGTGCACCACCAACAATCTGAATGAATCCTAAATTAAATAGGAACAAGACGGTGCCCTGATGGCCTAGCAACTTAGTCACATCCCATGTACTGAGGCTATCCACCCTAAGGAATGTGCCCTGGGTTTCCATTCCGAGCTGCAGCTCCTTTCCCACATGTCATTCCCCACTCTCTCCCTGGCGGCGGGTGCAGCGGAAACACAAGCACTGACTATGAGAGGGCGCGATCATCTCCTGAGTGCCGATCTGTGCGGTACACGGTGCACTCGGACCCTGTGGAATAATCCAGGGACATTGCATCACCACAGTGTTTATTGTAGAGAACAGCACAGTCCCTGAGAGTGTCAGCTTTCTATCACATTGAGAAGCAAATGAGTGGACATTAGTTTATTCTTTAATACAAATCAGACATGAGAGAGGATGATAGGATTACAGGATTAAAGCTTTTTTCTTTGTTATGTATTCAGGCGTTAGATACATTCACACATCATCTCTCTATTAATCCTTCGTTGAGACAGGTAATCCTGTTGCAGAAAACACCTCTGATTCTGTGTCTGCTGCTGGAGAGAAACTCTGTGATTGTCAAGAATCTGTTCTTTTAACGTATGAACTGTGGATTGAATTGTTTTGAACAGAGAACAGCAGGTTTAGGAGGACAGAACATTTTCCACTCAGTTGACCTATTGTAAGTTCTTGCAAATAATATGCACTACATTATCAAATATGTGGCTCTGCAAAAAACTGGACGTCTGTTCAATTGATGACATCATCAGCTGATGAAGGAGCTGTGGAGTTGCAATGAAAAGCCGTGACGATTAGTCAATCAAATCCTGCAGGTTTGGCAGGACAGCCTGCACTCAGTGTGGCAATCAAACCAAATAATTACAATTTAATGGTTTTGCCTCTCGCAAACATGCCAGCTTTGATTTTGCTGGGATGCCACTGCTCAAATTATAGACTGTGCAGTCATATATTTCTCACAGCAGTGTTAATCTGCGAGCTCACACTCAGTCCAGAGTTAGAGGAACCAGTAATGGAACAACACACACATGCAATAACGATCTCTGTCAAAGAAGATAAGAAGCAGCTTATCCTGTATTTTGAGAATTGACAGTACAAATGGTGGAGTCCGGCTGTCTGTCAGTGGAGAGGTGGATAGAGGACTGTCTCTCAGAGAATGGAAAGCAGTGTGTTTGTGTTGCTTCACGGTGGGAGTGAGTGTCAGTTACGATGATGCACAAGCATCTTTTCTGGGTGTCCCATCAGAACAGATTGATGCTGTCAGGCAGCATAATGATGCCCGTCTGCTGGAGCAGCAGCGTGCATGCAGAGAAACAGAGCAGCCGGACTTGCTGGCACACAGCTCCCCCCTCGCCCCACTGCTATAGACTGAGCTATGTTGAGGCCAAAGCGAGACGCATGACTCTTTAATGTCGCTCTTTTTTTCACCTGAAATCTAAACATGTCAGTAACAAGACACAAGTTGTGCTGTTATTTTCTTTAAAATGATGTCCTATTTACACATTGGTTTGACATGGACATTTTTTATGGATATTTCTTCTGTAGAGTGACTGTTGTACTTTTTAAGATAAAACATACATAGCTACAAAGAGAGAAGAGGGATGTGTGTGTGTTGTTTCAGTGAGCTCTCTGACTGAATGCAGTGGATAAAGTGGTGCTTTGTCACAGTTTCTGTTGGAATGGAAATGTGTGGACTGGTGTAATTTTATGTTTTAGAGTGTTATTAACTTGCACATAGACTATTAGTTTTGTGCATGTAGTGAGCTTCAATTAGATGATTGAAGTGGCTGTGGCTCAGTGGTAGAGTTGGTCGTCTCCCAAACAGAAGGCTCCTGCAGTCACATGTGGAAGTGTCCTTTGGCCCAATTCGCTCCGTCTGCTATGCCGGCGGCTTGTGAATGTGTATAAATGGGATAGTTAGTTAATATGGATGGGTCCTTTATGTAGCAGCCTCTGCCATCAGTCTGTGCCTGTGACAAAAACACCATCACTGGGAAAGGTATAAAAATGTATTTTAGTAAGAAGTGTGTAGGCATATTCTGATATGATTTTATCAATGAAAACAATTCAAATTTGGGGAAACAGGTTTTCAGAAATATCCTAGATACAATGAGAAGGGGCTCTGAGGAAAAAAGGTTAGGAACCACTGGTCTAGAAGACTATGAGGAAGTTAATTTCCCAACTTCATGTTGTGCTTTGGTTTTATTTTGTTTTGTCAGTGGAGCAGAACTCAATGCTGTGACTATCAGTCTGTTCTTCATCACCACCAAACACATTCTGTTTCTCCTGTGATTCTGTTGTTTTGTTCCAGACAGTGAAGCTCTCATTTTAAACATCTTTACAGAGGCCATAAGCCTTATGGAAACATGTCTCTATAAAGTGTGGGACATTGTGTTTCCTCAGCTGTTTTTCAATGTACTAGTCGGCTGGAGGGTTTAACATCCAACATATTCCTGAAACGTGTGAAATAATGGGAGTAAGGACATAATCTTTTTCCTGATCTGTTATTTCCTGTAAAGAAGCAGCAGCTGGAATGTGAGCGAGCAGCCTGCAGGCATGAACATACCTGTAGTCACACAGCCTCAGGGAGGATTTCCTGACCACCACAGAATGACCTCTTCTTCACACTCCTGTGTGTGACAGGTTTACAAAACGTTTAAAATCCAACGTCTCCCATTGATTCAGTTTGAGTTTGTATGAGCTCTATGATTGATGCCACCATGAATAATGACTGCTATTCCCCTCTTAGGTTCATGGTTTGTAATTTAAACGTGTCATCATGATTACTACTCTGCATTTTCATAACTGTGGGAGTTAAAGCTACCTGGCTTCTAATGATAGTATTCATCACTGAATCAGTTTTAATATAAATTATACCCTCTGGGATTATTGCATTCATTCTTTTTTCCTGAAGTCTCGCCTCTTTTTAATGACACTTGCATTCAAATTGCAAATTAGATTTTTTTTTGGGTGTCTGACTTAATTCACTCTCTACCTGCAGAGAAGTATTTTAAAACCTAGTGAATGAGTCATGTTCATGCCAGGAGGAAGTCACAGTCACTATAGAAGTCTGTTATGTTGGAAAAGTTGTTAAAAGAACTGCAGTGTTATGCCAATAAACACAGTCAGTGTTTGTATTTATGGATTATGTCATGTTTCCAGGATTAACATGGGTTTTCTAAAGCAACAAGTATTGTGAAAAATCTCAAAAAGGGCTCAATGCCATCAGTTAAAAGATATAAATTGCACTCGAGTGTGTTCAATAATCTGCTTTTACCACAACACATATAAACACATGACCTCAGATCAGGTAATTGGGGTTAGAGGAATCTAAACGCGGGCACCAGAGTCAAAACAGAAGAGCAAATACCAAGTAACCCTGAGTTACCTCCTAACACTTTGACCAGTGGGTTCTTCCCTGGTGTTGAGTCTGCAGAAATTCAATCTGACATAATCTCTGTATAACAGGCTCAAAGTGTCTGTGAGGGGGGAGCCCTCATGTCATGCCCTCGACAGTTTCACAGGGGGACTCCGTTAAGCCCTGGCAGACTTAGAGGGGGAAAGACCTCAAAGTCTGTGAGCTCTTGGTGTGGACAGTCAGGATTAGAGCGTTTTACAGCCAGTCTGTGCCTAACAACTTCTGAATTACACTTCTGAGATATTTACTGAAATGGCAGCGTATTTATTACAGTCACATAATCCCTTAAAGCAGTTGAATTGATTTTCTAGCTCTGGACTTCTGCTGTCAGACATGGCTGAGTGATAATACTGTTATTATTAGTCACATTATGTCCGTACAGCTTATAGCTTTACAAGGTTAACAATGCTCAATGCTGCAGCAGTGTGAACTACTCTTTAATGGATTTTCTTTTTGTTTTTACTATAAAATATTTATTTCTAATACTGAAAATCTCTCCAGAACAGAACCTTGCTGAAGATGAAAATAAAGCCTTCTTTGATCACGTTCTTTTTAGCAACATCAACACAGACTTTTTTTTATTTTACTGCCACACTCTCTCTGTTTTAATTCTCCAATTAGATCAGTGTTATGTCCTGAATGTTCATTGCTTTGGAAACCAATCTGCTCTGCTCCACCCCGATTAGAATATTAGTTTTCTCTGATGTTCAAAAGCTTTGCCTTCTATGTGTGTGTGTCTGTTTGTGACATCTGCTCGACGGTTAAAGCAGCACCTGCAGGAGGATCGTAATGGCATGCAGCCACACATGTGTCATCTTTCCGTAGTTTCAGGATGGATGGGTACACAGATCCCATCAGCAGATACATGCAGTCAGTATTCCATGTCTATAATTTAAAATATATTGAATCCTGTAGGCCTAGTAGTATTGCTATTTTTATTAGTAGCCCTACCGGAGCACACCTATGATGCACATACATGTTTGAATGTGAATGGTTCACATGTGGCTCTTTTGGAAGTTTGTGTAACAACTGCTCCTACTGTGACAAGTAAACAATATATTAGTCGACTGTATTACACACCATCAAATGCTTTGTGGAGCCTATTTTCTCGAGCTAGCAGCTACTAGCCTATCGCAAATTGCTTCTAATGACAGCAGACATTTTAAATAATAATTTGCATTTGCAGATTTGCAGACGTTTTCAGGACTGTTTCCCTGTGGTGGTCTGTGAGAGGCTGTTGTCTCTCATTATTGTTATCGTCCTCCGGGCTAGTTAGCTAGCTAGCATTAGCGGAAGCCAACCACAACTAGCCCGAGGTGGGCGTGTACCTTGTGTTTTTACCTTTTTGCCTTTTCATCTTTACTAGAGTAGTTAGACTCGATAAAATGTACTGTCGCTATCGTACAGTCTATGGCCGCTCGTTGACAGCTTCCGGAAATCTGAATGTAAAGACTTATTTCATGTTACTCAGTGTATGAGTTGATGTGAGTGATGGTCAGATCACGAAGTGCTTAAAAGTTGTAAGAATTTCAAGCAGTTTATGCAAACGTATCGTACTCTACTACTTAGAGCTCTGTGTTTGACTCCTACTCTAATCTGATCTGTCAAATCTATGAGCACTATCACCTGAATTTACGATGTGAATCCAAAACAGTTGTTTTGTTTTATATCGTTTATATTCGCCTGTCCTGCCCAAAGTGTCTTCACCATCCGCCATGAATCAGTGCACTCTCTCCTCACGCTGAGCTGCACTAAAGCCATTAGCTTTCTGCCATTTGATTAACGGTGCCCATTGATTCCTACAGGAAATGAGACAAAAACAGCATCACCCGATCAGAGCTGCAGCTCCCTAATGGAGAGAGAGAGAGAGAGAGAGAGAGAGAGAGAGAGAGGGATTGTGGGAGTCAGGAGTTCACATGAACAATGGAGGGATGAGAGGAGGGAGGAGATGAAACAGCTTAACGTGAAATACAAACACACACACACACAATTGAGAAAAATTCAACACACTATTGTTTCAGACTCACAGACAGAATCCAGCAGCCTGAGGGGCTTCACATTTGATTGCTTTAAAAATGAGGAGGGAAAGGTTTTAAATTGAAAGGCAACTGTGAGCTGCTTTCTCTGAAAAAATATTTTGTTTTCACACCTAACCTTTATTGGCTCGATTAAAACGAACATGAGTATTGCCAAGTTAGTGCGGTTTGTTTGCGGTGTTGTGAAACCTGTCAATCGAACCCTGGTGCCGACCCAAACCATACAGAGACCAACGGAAAAGATGGGTCTCTGCCTTTTTTTAAAGACTCTAGTGTGGTCTAGTTTTAGTAAGAACATGAACTGACCTTGACCTGACCCAACTACAGACAGCATTGTTTAACCAGCTACTATAGCTAGTTGTGCAGTTTTTCATGGGTAGGATTGTTAGCCTTTCTCTACCTCAACAGCAGCATGATGAATCGTGGGGAGATAAAGTTGTTAATAGAGATCCAGCCCGATGACTATTATGCTCACAACTTTTCACAATGCACAAGAACAGCAAACTCTATAAAACACTATTTTCTACTCATAGTTGCGCCTCATTTTTAAACTGTGTTGTTTGCCTACAGTGATAAATGTAACAAATATAAGACGCGATGACCAGAGCCGACATCAATCCGTGTAGTTGTTTGTCCAATTTGAAATTAAAAAAGTGTCTTTGGAGCAGCTACAGCCAGGCGGTAATCAAGCAGTCTTTGTAAACTTCAGGATTTTTCCCACAAGATTTTCCGACCAATCAGAGAGCATTTTCCATTTTTGGACACATTATGGTCCACTTTTAAATGTCCTGGTGTGAATACAGAACAAACCTGAGGTAAATCTACAACAATGTAATAAACTGCTTCATGATTCAGACAACAGCAAACAAAAACTATAGGCGTGTAAACGACCTAAATGTATATTCTTTCCATGCCTTTTGTTTCTGTTCATACTGTTTGAGATGTCACATACAAGTGTTTCTTGGTCAGATTAAGATCAGTCATATTAAATTATCGGCTGTATTGCTCGACCTTCTGACTCCTAGTGATGATTGTGCTTAGGATGAATAGAAAGAGGTCAGCATCAGATAAAGAGTGTGTTGTTGTGTTGCGTCTGTGTCGCTGACCCTGCTCACAGTGACTTATTGGAGCAAACTTTCTATTTTGGGGCTTTTAACCTTTATTTAGGTAGAGCAGGAAATCCGGAGAGAGAGTGGGGAATGACATGCAGGAAAAGAAGCCTCAGGTTGGACTTGAACCCAGGCTGCCCTCTTGGATTGGTATAGCCTCTCTACATGAGGCCAGACCCCAAGACTACACAGTGACAGGTCTGAGGACACACTGTGTGTTCAACCCAAGGTTCACCCTCCTCATGTTGTTTGGCATCAGGGTCTGTAATAAAGTAAAGTGTCATGCTGGTGGAGTCAGGAGAGGCTCGAAGAGTGGATGTGTCCCCACAACGAGGTGAAAAGAGACACAGCAGGCAGGAGGCCAGGAGAGAGCTACACAGCTACACACACAGCTACACACACAGCTACACACACAGCTACACACACAGCGCCATGATGCCAGAGGTTATTCGGCTGGCTGCCATAAAGGTTCCCAGCAGGAGAGGCTGGGGTGGGATCAGTGAGGAAGAGAAGAGTCATAATGTGTCCCAAAGGTGAGATAAAATAGCTCTTAACATGCCAGCATGGTGTTGTGGAGCTGATTACAACTGAAAGGCAGAAAACTGAACTCAAGGAAGAAAAGAGAAAGCAACAAAAAAAAACTGTGGTCAATGAGTTTTTCTTTCACACCGCCTCATGCATCACTCCTTTGTGTTCTTGTTTTGCTTCACTGTAAACAAAATCAAACTGAGCTTTGTTGCATTGGCTTAGTACAGAAGAGCCCAGATTGTAGCAATGAAGACTTCACAGCCTGAGCTCCTCACATCTATACACATTTTAATGTAAATTTATTCAAATAACTGCACAACAGTGAAGCTAATCCCCCTGAAAACTGAGCCTATACTACTGCTTCTACAGCGTGCATCGGTGGAACAGTTTACTCTGGTAGCTTCATTCAGCACTGATTTGTATTTGTGTTGTATTACAACGTTACAGTATGTACAAGAGGTAACCTGGAGCAGTGTGAGTGCAGACCAGCGGGGGAATGAGGAGGGGGGTTGGAGGGGGGGTCAGACAAGAAAGTAATTCATCTAGCATTGAATTAATGGAGTGACTGTTTTGTGTCCTTCTGTGTCGTTCTGATAACTTTAACACAATTTCATGAATATATCCCCAATCTTTTTATTAACAGCACAACTTTTTTTTCCTGCAAATGCTCGAATATTTTTTCCATGTGGAGTAGTCCAGAGGTCTGGTCCTTCTCTGGTGAAATTAGAGTAGAAATGCTCATCTCAATACCTTTAATTCTGCAGAGCTCTCAGGTCGCAAGAGAGACCTGAGAGATGATACAGATCCTCAATCAAAAGGACACACAAGACTGACTTCACTAAATGGAACATTATGATTATTGATTTTGCACCAAATTCATTGTCATGTCTTTTCCAGACTATGAATATCTGTCACCTTTCTGATATACTCAGACCGCTTTCTTTCTGCTTGAAAGTGCTGACAATCTTGACCATGATCTAAGGCCCAGTATGCTGCATAATAACATCCTGCTGGGGGCTCTGGGAAGTCTGCAGGTGGTGCAGCAGAGCTCTATCAGCAGGTGTACAGGATGATTTTTAATTCAAGAGTCTCAGCTAAGCTCGCTGATTCTCCTCCTCTGATACCCTTAGCTCAGTCCCTTTGTGTCCTCTGATTCCTCTTCTCTTATAAGGTTGAGCCACTTAGTAATGGCACGTTTATTCATTATTTAACCATTTAACCTTTAAATAGCACGATAAAAACTCTTATCTTGAAGAGCTGCAGTGAAACGTATCAGCGTCTGAACATGAAGTTGGAGACAATTGAGGATGGTTATCTTAAAACTACAAGTAAAAAACATGTAATCTTCCATTCATTACAGATTTTTACCAAAACTGCAACTTTAGGCCCTCATTTGGCTCAGGGATGGGGTGTCCTTATTTCTGGTTGTTTGTTTGGGGGGCATCATGACTGACAAGACCACTAAGCAGCTTGACAAGTTGATGAAAAAAAAGGCTGGCTCAGTTTTAGGCAGGAGTTTTGAGGTAGAGAGACGTGTGCAGAGGAAACAACGGGCTATATCGGACAGTGCTAGCCGTCCTCTCTATGACATCTTGGCAGTGCCAGAAAAGGAGCTGCGTTGGACGTCTAATTTCACTGCGCTGCATGTCTGAGCGGTTCAGGAGATCCTTCGTCCCCTCTGCCATTAGGCTTCATAACACGCAGGCTACTGGCAGCGGCTCGTGACTTGAGCTGCGGGTGGAACATCACTGCCTGCCTTTTTCTGTAGCACTCTGTCTACCTGGGAGTCTGTACGGTAAAAACTAGTAGGACTGCAGAGTCTGTCTGTCTGTCTGTCTTTCTACTGTGGCTATCTATCTACCTAGCTATAAAATCGTAAAGCTACCTGTTGGCTATCTTCCATAATTCTCTCTGGAGATCAACACCAAGGCCTTGCAAATTGTGTTTTTCTGTTTCTGCAGTGTTGGAAGCCTCCTAATCAATTAAACATTAAAGTGAATGGAGGATGGGTGCTGTTGAAAGCTCCCACAGGGGGGCCGCTTATCCTTCAAAACTAATGAAGGTTTCACTCTGGTCTGCTCTCCTCTTTTTCTCTTTTCAATTTTCCTTTTACTCTTGCCTCCTTCAATTGGATAGAGATGAGGGGGGGGGTAATTGAAGTGACTGAGAGGAGCCAAGACGAGCTCACTTACAGAGAAATACAACTCACAGAGAGAAACAGAGACAGATGGCCTAAACAAAGAAGGAAAATGCAGATACACAGTGGTCCGGTCCAGAGCATAGACTGTAAATATTAATGGACGAAGCCTGAGTGACGTCCCCCATCTGCTTTGGAGTCCAATCAATGGTGGTCTCCATGCTGTAAACGCCGTCTCAGCCTAACTTTCAGTCAACAGTGTGTGCAGTCCGAGACATGAGCTCCTCAGACCTTCTTGTTTTTTTCTTTAACCAGGCTGTAAACATGTTAATTTCTGCTGTAAAAACTGCCTTTTTTGAATGGGGTGTGTATGTGACTTGCGGTGCTTCTGCAGCCAGCCTCAAGTGGACACTCGATGAACTGCAGGAT